>NW_027184669.1:0-68499 GCF_032405125.1 Capricornis sumatraensis | reverse complement strand
GTAGTAGGACAATGTGAACAAGAACGAACAATCTCTCGGGCAGATTCTCGAGGAATTTGAAACTGGTATCGTAAGGCAGTGGCATTTTGGTGATGAAGTGAGTGAGAAGCTCGAGCTTCTTCAAAAACAGAAGCCACTGAAATCCTGGTTAACGAATCTGCCAATTCATTGAGAGCATTTAAAGGGCCAGGCAGGCCGGAATGAGCCCGAATGTGGCCGATAAAGAACGCCCGATTTCTTTTCCATATTTGCTGCTGCAGTTTAGTTAACAAATGGAAGATAGCAGTTTTGTTTTCAGGCAAAACTGCAGTCTCAATGTGTGGAAACAGCCTGACCACATACTGAGAGTCAGAATAAAGGTTAAATTCTTTCTCCGCAAACATAACAAAGGCCTCAATAACAGCTGTGATTTCAGCCCTTTGAGCTGAAGTTTCTTGTGTTTCCAAAAGTTTTTGATGATCTCTTGTGACTATAGAGGCTCTACCGTTAGCCGATCCATCAGTAAAGACTACCTGAGCATCTGAAATAGGGAACTGTTTACACCGGACAGGAAAAATAACTGGATGGTTAGACATAAAATTTAGTAAAACATGCGAGGGTAAATGATGCAAAATTTGACCACAGTAATTCCCTATGGCAATCTGCCAGTCTTCATCAAACATTAAAAGAGCATCAAGCTGCTCCTTATTATATGGAATTACAATCTCTGATGGCTCTTTACCAAACAATTCAATGCTCCGCTTCCTTCCTTTTAGCATTAATGTGGCAATTAAACCAGGATAAGAAGCCACGACTTTTTTAGCTTGGGTAGGAAGATGGATCCATTCTAAAGGGCCGCGTTGCCACAGAACTCCCGTAGGCGCCGTTGGAGTAGCTAGGCAAAGGAACTGCCACGTCATCGTCAAATCAATTCTTTTTACATAGCTATTTGATAAGGCTGCTTCTACTTTGCCTAGGGCTTCTTGAGCCTCAGCTGTTAATTGTCTTTTTGAGGTTGGATCAGGATCCCCGCGTAAAGTGTTAAAAAGAGGTTTTAATTCGGCAGTGGTTAATTTTAAATATGGTCTAATCCAATTAATATCACCTAAGAGTTTTTGATAATCATTTAAAGTAATAAGATGGTCTTTTCTCAATTGCAGCGGGGTATGAGTCACCGTTTCCGAATTTATGACTCTTCCTAAGTAAGTTATGGGCGGATTGATTTGAATTTTTTCTGGGGCAATTTTTAGGCCTCTGTCTGTCAATGCCTGGGTCAGGTCCTGGAGCACAGTCTGCAGGTGAACTCTATCAGGATGAGCTATTAAAATATCATCCATATAGTGAATCATATACACGTGTTCATATTTAGCCCTAGTATCTTCTAGAGCGGCATTAACAAATTTTTGGCATAAAGTAGGGCTATTTTTCATTCCCTGAGGCAGAACCTTCCACTGAAACCGTAAATAAGGCTGTTTAAGATTTTCTGATGGCAGACTAAAGGCAAATCGCTTTTTATCCTCAGGATTTAAGGGAATAGTGAAAAAACAATCTTGTAAATCAATAACAATTATATTATATCCCTCTGGAACGGCTACTGGGGAAGGGAGCCCAGGCTGTAAGGCCCCCATGTCCTCCATGGTGGCATTAATAGCTCTCAAATCCTGTAAAAGTCGCCATTTACCAGATTTTTTCTTAATGACAAAAATAGGAGTGTTCCAGGGGCTATTGGAGGGCTCAATATGTCCCAATTCTAATTGTTCAAAGATTAATGCTTTAGCTGCCAATAATTTTTCCTTATGCAGAGGCCACTGTTCTACCCACACCGGATCTTGAGATTTCCATGTGATGGGGTCGGCAGCAAAAACAATGGCCTCAATTATAAATTTGGATATCCCAATCCAGCACGTAGCTTGCGAGGAGTTGGGCAAATTGGCTCAATTATTCCTGTCTGTTGTTTACCCAATCCTTTTGATGGATCATAGCCCATCTGCAACATCTGAGAGGTCACTTTATCATCAGGGCTAAAAAGTAACACTCCCATTTGAGATAGCACGTCCCTCCCCCACAGGGTAAGGGGGAGCGAAGGAACGACATAAGGTTGGAAAGTTCCACGGGTATCCTCAAATTGCCAATCTAAAATTTTTGCACTTTTGGCTATTGTGGGGGCTCTTCCTATCCCCACCAAGTTATTTTCAGTAGTATGTGTGGGCCAGGAGCTGGGCCAGTCTTTTCCTGAAATGCAAGAAACATCTGCTCCTGTGTCTAATAACCCCACAATAGACTTGCCATTAATCAGGATAGTCTTCATAGGACGTTTCTGAGTAATTTCTGTTATCCAAAAAACCATATCACTAGACCCAAATCCTTTATCCTGCCTTTCATTTTGAGTAGCTGTGCGCCCAATTGCAGTGTGGTAAGGCAAAAGCAAAAGTTGGGCTATTCTTTGTCCCTGATGTATTTGGAAAGTTTTAGTTGGGGGTGAAATCATTATCTGGATTTCTCCTGTATAATCTGAGTCAATTACTCCAGGGATGATTGTGAGACCTTGCATAGCTAAGGAACTTCTGCCTAGTATAATTCCTACTAAACCTGTTGGTAATGGGCCTTTAACTCCTGTAGGTATTTTTACAGTGGGGCTATCTGGTGTTAATATTGCTGAGGTGGTGGAACTGAGGTCCAGTCCTGCGCTGCCTGGGGTTGCTCTGATGAGTTCTGCGATGGGACGAAGGGAATGAATGGGTTCAGTGAGGCTGCCCCAATTGTTGTCGGGGCCTGAGGCTGGCCCCTCAATCCGTTTCCCGACTGCTGGTCGGGGCCCAAAAAGGCTCCATTTCTATGGAATTGTGACCTACATTCTTTTGCCCAGTGATATCCTTTTTGACAACGAGGGCAGAGAGATCTAGGGAGATTAGTAGGCACAGCCGGGGAGGGAGAATTCGGCAGAGAAGAACCGGCTGCTTTTTGGGGACAAGCTCGCATAAGGTGCCCTTCCCGTCCGCAAGAGAAGCAGGCCTTGGATAAACCAATATTCTGGCCTGGACTACTGGAATGACTCTTTGACGGGTTATTTCTATTTGTAAAAAAGGACTGTACTGCCTGCTGGTAAGAATTTCCCTTTATGGCTGCAGCTATGGCAACGCCCTGCATCATCGCTGGTCCTACATCTGCACATTGCCTGATATAATCTATTATTTCCCCAGTTTTTTTAATAGGACGTAAAATGGCCTGGCAGGTAGAATTAGCATTTTCAAATGCCAGTTGTTTTATCAATATACTAGCTGCCTCAGTGTTGGAAATTACTCTGTTGACTGCCTCTGCAAGTCTTGATATAAAGTCTTCATATGGCTCTTCTGGTTTTTGTTTAACATTTGAGAAGGAAGAGGTAGATTCTTTCCCTTCAGGCAACAAACGCCAAGCCCCAAGGGCGCAGGCGGTTACTTGATCTAAAGTGGTTTTATCTAATCCCATTTGATCTCTAAGTGTTCCAAAATCATTAGTCCCTGCCAACATATTTTTTATAATATATCTTGGGCCATATTTTTGGTTAGCATCAGCCTGTTTTTGGGCTAGATCTTCATATTCAGTTCTCCAAAGTACATATTGACCTCCAGACAGACAAGCTTTAGCGACTGTCTTCCAGTCATGGGGTGTCATCCATCTGCCCGCTAAAGCTTCCACCAATGATACAGTGTACGGGGCTTTAGGCCCATACAAAGCACAAGCCTGTTTGAGTTCTTTAATCATTTTCATTGGAATGGGTTCCCAGTGGGGGGCTGTTCTCCCACCACTTCCACCAAATATTATGGGGAAACAAGCCTCAAGGTGGGGATCAAGTTCATCATCTGGGCTAGAGAAAACTCTTCTTCGGGGAGCTTCTAGTGGAGGCCCCTCACCCTTATAGGGAGGGGGGGGCAAGGGGTGTCCTATGTCACTTTCTTCGTACTTTGGGAATTTTTTATCCATTCTGTGTTTAGGTCTTACGGATGTTTTATCTGGGGAATCTGGCCTTAAACTCTCAGGTGCATATAATCTGATGGGGGACATTTGTCTTGAGCCTCTGGAAGCAGAAGGCTTAATTAAGGAAATTTCTCTTGAATTTGTGGAAGCAGGTGGTCTGGTTGGGGAAGTTTTTATTAAGCTCTTTGGAGCAGATAATCTAATTGGAGAAGTTTCTCTTAAACTCCTTGGAGCATCTTTATTTAATAAAGACCAGTCCTCATCAGAATGATCTTGACTTACTTCCTCTTCCAAATCTTCCTCATCTGAAAGCTGCTCTTTTTTGTCATCTCTATCTATTACCTTTTCTTGGGCAGTCATTGCAGCTATCATTTGACTCAACTGCCGATAGTTAGGTGTAGCCTCCTTTTCATCACTCTCCTCTTCGATAGATACCTTTTTCTCTGCACTTTCCTCTTTAAGATGTACCTTTTCAGATTCAGGGGCAGGGTCTAGAGCGTCCCTAATTATATTCCATAAGGAAAAGGCGTCAGTAGGCACCTTTTGTGAGCCATGTTCAGCATGGTAAGTTTTTAGTTGTTTTCCTACTCTCTCCCAGGTGTCTAAGTTAACAGTGCCTTCTTCTGGAAACCAGGGACACTGTTCTTGTACAAAGGAAAAAAATGAATGAATATTGGATTTTTTAACTTTAATTCCTCGTTTAGTTAGTAACTGCAAGATTACTCCTGTAAAAAGCTGTCTTTCTTTTGATTCACTGTTACCCATGTCAGAAAATTAAGTCTTATAGAAAAGTCTACCTCAACAAAAAGGTTTTACCTTTGGCGAGGGGGGTTTTGTTTTCAACCCTAAGATAGCAGGTTTCTTTTCAACCTCTAGAGCACCAGGTTTCTCTTAAACCCTTGAACACTTCCCACTCCTCCTCACCCTGTCTATCCTACAGGGGGGTCCGCGGCACCCTGAGTGGGGTCCTAGCCGTCCCGAACACTCAACACTGGGGGAGTACCCGAAAGTACTCCGGGGGGAGTGATTAAGTCACTCCGGGGGGGAGCAACAGAGAGTGCTCCGGGGGGAGCAACAGAGAGTGCTCCGGGGGGAGCTACAGAGAGTGCTCCGGGGGGAGCTTTTGCTCCGAGGAACCTACCTTCGAATAGCCTGTTCCGGGCGCCACTTGCCGGGGTCCAGCCCCGGTGGATCCAGGGAATTCGAAGGGTGGACGGCGTTGGCGTGGAAAGACTTGTTTATTTATTAATATAAGATTAGATTAAGAAACTGTAGTGCAGTAGGAAGATTAAGTGGAGAAAGAGGGCTGAATAGCTTGGTTTACGCGGAAGACCAATAAAATTCCAGACAAGGAATTTGCACCATCTACGTTGGGCCACCGGTGCCCGCTTGAATATCTAAGGGTGCCTCGCCTTAAGCTCCCTTTCTCGCGGATCTTAATAACCAGGGCAAATAAGTAGACCTGGCGAGCCTCCGCGCCCCAGATGGAAATTCAGCCTGAAATTAAAGTAAAGAGCAGAGGGAAGAAAAGGGAGAGAAAAAGAGAGAGAGAGAGAGACACGGGGGGAGCCAGATTCCCAAGAAACCAGGCCGAGACTAGTCCGAGAAACTGGTCTGAGAATCTGGTCCCGTCCTTTATTGTTCAGAAGGCCTTTTATACTTTTGATAAAACATGGAGATCAATGGGTAACACAAAGTTATGCAGCGTTAGCAGTCCAGACTCTTATCAAAACCAGGCTTTTCTCTCTGCATACCTAATTGTATACACAAGTCTTAGGTAATTTACATCATCTTCCAACCAAAAGGGCCAATTAACATTTTACAGCGTTTTTTCTGATAAGGGTTTGTCAACCACAAGACTTATTTGTGTTGATCTTCCCAAGGTCTGGTGCCACTCTCGGAAAGCACTAAAGAAAGTTACATTCTTAGACAGCAAGGATACAGCAACTTATAACAAGTAGAGGGAGTGCAGTGATTTATAGCAAAAGAGAAGCAATTAACTCAAAAGTCTAGTGTTGCTAACATCAAAACTACTATGTATCTTTTTCTACATCCTGCTTACATTAACATCCTTCCAGGTGCCTAAAAGATAAAGAATAAGGAGGTCTGGCAGCAATCCTTGAGTCAACAGTGAAAACCCTCTACCAATATAATTTTTAACTCTTTAGAAAAGGCTCTGTATCTTTAAGATGCTTTTAAGCTTTGTGCCTCCCGCGGTTGGGGGGCTGTAAGCAATTCACAAGCTGTAAGCTTTGTGCCTCTCGCGGTTGGGGGGCTGTAAGCAATTCACAAGCTGTAAGAGGTCTGGGGAACCTGTTAGGCAGACTAGAGAGCTATCAGAGGGGTTTAACTGAAACATCCCTTTCAAATGCAGAAGACTAAAACCCTGAATTGACTTTTTTCCAGAGAATATCAGAAAAGTGGAAAAGCAGAGCACAAAAGCCAGCAGATTTTTGCTGGGGTACATGCTTAGGAATATCCAGAGGGGTCCCTGAAGTCTGAGCACGCCTTGCGTATGTCAGCTTCCTTCCTCATGACCTTGTCACGGGCGGGATTCCTCACACTGGCTTCCGGCAGGGTATGGTGGTGAACTTCTTGAGTTGCAGCAAGGCTGTGAAAGACCCTTTCGAAGTTCCAGAGGTTAGGTGTCATTAGTCTCCAGACGCCTCATCGGAAATAGGCCTCATCTCGCCTGGAAGGGAGAACTTCCTGGATTTTCTCGAGTTGCGGCAGGTGTTCTCGAGTTACGACGGGGACCTCAGGGACCCGCCCTGGTGGCCTCAGGAGAGGCCAGTCCCTATGCGAGTTGCTAGGGGGCCTCTCGGGATTCCTCTCCCGTCGATACCGGGGCCAAAAACCTTGTGTGGAGTCAGGGCCGGAACCGAGGATTCCTCTCAGGGGCTGACATGGATCTTTGGGTACTTCTGGAGTCTCCCCAGGGGAGTCAGGCCTCGTCTCGAGTGGGGGCATGCACGTGCACTTTCCTTCCAGGCTGTAGCAGCAATGTCACGCTTCCCGTCGCGTGGATCAAATGATCTGCGGTTTTCCCTCGAGGCTTTCCCTCGAGGCTTTCCCACAGGGCTGTCCCATGTGACACCGTGGTGTGAGTCGATTCTCGGCGTGAAAAATGAGCCAGTGCAGGGCAAAGAGGTTCCTCTGGAATGGACTGAGACATCTGGGGGACTCTTGGAATGGTGGTACGACCATGGAGTTCCTCTCGCCTTTCCTGTTGAGAGTGCCTCCTCTTGAGATGCGACGGGAACGCCGGGAATTCTTTCCCGTTGAAAGCAGGGAAAGGATCCCTCATCTCGAGCTACGAGGGGGAAACGGGGCTCCTCTGGATGTGGGCGGGACCATCGTGCTTCCTCTCGAGTGGAGACGGGTATGGCGGTGAACTTCTTGAGTTGCAGCAAGGGTGTGAAAGACCCTTTGGAAGTTCCAGAGGTTAGGTGTCATTAGTCTCCAGACGCCTCATCGGAAATAGGCCTCATCTCGCCTGGAAGGGAGAACTTCCTGGATTTTCTCGAGTTGCGGCAGGTGTTCTGGAGTTACGACGGGGACCTCAGGGACCCGCCCTGGTGGCCTCAGGAGAGGCCAGTCCCCATGCGAGTTGTTAGGGGGCCTCTCGGGATTCCTCTCCCGTCGATACCGGGGCCAAAAACCTTGTGTGGAGTCAGGGCCGGAACCGAGGATTCCTCTCAGGGGCTGACATGGATCTTTGGGTACTTCTGGAGTCTCCCCAGGGGAGTCAGGCCTCGTCTCGAGTGGGGGCATGCACGTGCGCTTTCCTTCCAGGCTTTAGGAGCAATGTCACGCTTCCCATCGCGTGGATCAAAGGATCTGTGGTTTTCCCTCGAGGCTTTCCCTCGAGGCTTTCCCACAGGGCTGTCCCACGTGCGACCGTGGTGTGAGTCGATCCTCGGCGTGAAAGATGAGCCAGTGCAGGGCAAAGAGGTTCCTCTGCAATGGACTGAGACATCTGGGGGACTCTTGGAATGGTGGTACGACCATGGAGTTCCTCTCGCCTTTCCTGTTGAGAGTGCCTCCTCTTGAGATGCGACGGGAACGCCGGGAATTCTTTCCCGTTGAAAGCAGGGAAAGGATCCCTCATCTCGCGCTCCGAGGGGGAAACGGGGCTCCTCTGGATGTGGGCGGGACCATCGTGCTTCCTCTCGAGTGGAGACGGGTATGGCGGTGAACTTCTTGAGTTGCAGCAAGGGTGTGAAAGACCCTTTCGAAGTTCCAGAGTTTAGGTGTCATTAGTCTCCAGAGGCCTCATCGGAAATAGGCCTCATCTCGCCTGGAAGGGAGAACTTCCTGGATTTTCTCGAGTTGCGGCAGGTGTTCTCGAGTTACGACGGGGACCTCAGGGACCCGCCCTGGTGGCCTCAGGAGAGGCCAGTCCCCATGCGAGTTGCTAGGGGGCCTCTCGGGATTCCTCTCCCGTCGATACCGGGGCCAAAAACCTTGTGTGGAGTCAGGGCCGGAACCGAGGATTCCTCTCAGGGGCTGACATGGATCTTTGGGTACTTCTGGAGTCTCCCCAGGGGAGTCAGGCCTCGTCTCGAGTGGGTGCATGCACGTGCGCTTTCCTTCCAGGCTGTAGCAGCAATGTCACGCTTCCCGTCGCGTGGATCAAAGGATCTGTGGTTTTCCCTCGAGGCTTTCCCTCGAGGCTTTCCCACAGGGCTGTCCCACGTGCCACCGTGTTGTGAGTCGATCCTCGGCGTGAAAGATGAGCCAGTGCAGGGCAAAGAGGTTCCTCTGGAATTGACTGAGATATTTGGGGGACTCTTGGAATGGTGGTACGACCATGGAGTTCCTCTCGCCTTTCCTGTTGAGAGTGCCTCCTCTTGAGATGCGACGGGAACGCCGGAAATACTTTCCCGTTGAAAGCAGGGAAAGGATCCCTCATCTCGAGCTACGAGGGGGAAACGGGGCTCCTCTGGATGTGGGCGGGACCATCGTGCTTCCTCTCGAGTGGAGACCGGTATGGCGGTGAACTTCTTGAGTTGCAGCAAGGGTGTGAAAGACCCTTTCGAAGTTCCAGAGGTTAGGTGTCATTAGTCTCCAGAGGCCTCATCGGAAATAGGCCTCATCTCGCCTGGAAGGGAGAACTTCCTGGATTTTCTCGAGTTGCGGCAGGTGTTCTCGAGTTACGACGGGGACCTCAGGGACCCGCCCTGGTGGCCTCAGGAGAGGCCAGTCCGCATGGGAGTTGCTAGGGGGCCTCTCGGGATTCCCCTCCCGTCGATACCGGGGCCAAAAAGCTTGTGTGGAGTCAGGGCCGGAACCGAGGATTCCTCTCAGGGGCTGACATGGATCTTTGGGTACTTCTGGAGTCTCCCCAGGGGAGTCAGGCCTCGTCTCGAGTGGGGGCATGCACGTGCGCTTTCCTTCCAGGCTGTAGCAGCAATGTCACGCTTCCCGTCGCGTGGATCAAAGGATCTGTGGTTTTCCCTCGAGGCTTTCCCTCGAGGCTTTCCCACAGGGCTGTCCCACGTGCCACCGTGTTGTGAGTCGATCCTCGGCGTGAAAGATGAGCCAGTGCAGGGCAAAGAGGTTCCTCTGGAATGGACTGAGACATCTGGGGGACTCTTGGAATGGTGGTACGACCATGGAGTTCCTCTCGCCTTTCCTGTTGAGAGTGCCTCCTCTTGAGATGCGACGGGAACGCCGGGAATACTTTCCCGTTGAAACCAGGGAAAGGATCCCTCATCTCTAGCTACAAGGGGGAAACGGGGCTCCTCTGGATGTGGGCGGGACCATCGTGCTTCCTCTCGAGTGGAGACGGGTATGGCGGTGAACTTCTTGAGTTGCAGCAAGGGTGTGAAAGACCCTTTCGAAGTTCCAGAGGTTTGGTGTCATTAGTCTCCAGAGGCCTCATCGGAAATAGGCCTCATCTCGCCTGGAAGGGAGAACTTCCTGGATTTTCTCGAGTTGCGGCAGGTGTTCTCGAGTTACGACGGGGACCTCAGGGACCCGCCCTGGTGGCCTCAGGAGAGGCCAGTCCCCATGCGAGTTGCTACGGGGCCTCTCGGGATTCCTCTCCCGTCGATACCGGGGCCAAAAACCTTGTGTGGAGTCAGGGCCGGAACCGAGGATTCCTCTCAGGGGCTGACATGGATCTTTGGGTACTTCTGGAGTCTCCCCAGTGGAGTCAGGCCTCGTCTCGAGTGGGGGCATGCACGTGCGCTTTCCTTCCAGGCTGTAGCAGCAATGTGACGCTTCCCGTCGCGTGGATCAAAGGATCTGTGGTTTTCCCTCGAGGCTTTCCCACAGGGCTGTCCCACGTGCCACCGTGGTGTGAGTCGATCCTCGGCGTGAAAGATGAGCCAGTGCAGGGCAAAGAGGTTCCTCTGGAATGGACTGAGACATCTGGGGGACTCTTGGAATGGTGGTACGACCATGGAGTTCCTCTCGCCTTTCCTGTTGAGAGTGCCTCCTCTTGAGATGCGACGGGAACGCCGGGAATTCTTTCCCGTTGAAAGCAGGGAAAGGATCCCTCATCTCGAGCTACGAGGGGGAAACGGGGCTCCTCTGGATGTGGGCGGGACCATCGTGCTTCCTCTCGAGTGGAGACGGGTATGGCGGTGAACTTCTTGAGTTGCAGCAAGGGTGTGAAAGACCCTTTCGAAGTTCCAGAGGTTAGGTGTCATTAGTCTCCAGAGGCCTCATCGGAAATAGGCCTCATCTCGCCTGGAAGGGAGAACTTCCTGGATTTTCTCGAGTTGCGGCAGGTGTTCTCGAGTTACGACGGGGACTTCAGGGACCCGCCCTGGTGGCCTCAGGAGAGGCCAGTCCCTAGGCGAGTTGCTAGGGGGCCTCTCGGGATTCCTCTCCCGTTGATACCGGGGCCAAAAACCTTGTGTGGAGTCAGGGCCGGAACCGAGGATTCCTCTCAGGGGCTGACATGGATCTTTGGGTACTTCTGGAGTCTCCCCAGGGGAGTCAGGCCTCGTCTCGAGTGGGGGCATGCACGTGCGCTTTCCGTCCAGGCTGTAGCAGCAATGTCACGCTTCCCGTCGCGTGGATCAAAGGATCTGTGGTTTTCCCTCGAGGCTTTCCCTCGAGCCTTTCCCACAGGGCTGTCCCACGTGCCACCGTGGTGTGAGTCGATCCTCGGCGTGAAAGATGAGCCAGTGCAGGGCAAAGAGGTTCCTCTGGAATGGACTGAGACATCTGGGGGACTCTTGGAATGGTGGTACGACCATGGAGTTCCTCTCGCCTTTCCTGTTGAGAGTGCCTCCTCTTGAGATGCGACGGGAACGCCGGGAATTCTTTCCCGTTGAAAGCAGGGAAAGGATCCCTCATCTCGAGCTACGAGGGGGAAACGGGGCTCCTCTGGATGTGGGCGGGACCATCGTGCTTCCTCTCTAGTGGAGATGGGTATGGTGGTGAACTTCTTGAGTTGCAACAAGGCTGTGAAAGACCCTTTCGAAGTTCCAGAGGTAAGGTGTCATTAGTCTCCAGACGCCTCATCGGAAATAGGCCTCATCTCGCCTGGAAGGGAGAACTTCCTGGATTTTCTCGAGTTGCGGCAGGTGTTCTCGAGTTACGACGGGGACCTCAGGGACCCGCCCTGGTGGCCTCAGGAGAGGCTAGTCCCTATGCGAGTTGCTAGGGGGCCTCTCGGGATTCCTCTCCCGTCGATACCGGGGCCAAAAACCTTGTGAGGAGTCAGGGCCGGAACCGAGGATTCCTCTCAGGGGCTGACATGGATCTTTGGGTACTTCTGGAGTCTCCCCAGGGGAGTCAGGCCTCGTCTCGAGTGGGGGCATGCACGTGCACTTTCCTTTCAGGCTGTAGCAGCAATGTCACGCTTCCCGTCGCGTGGATCAAATGATGTGTGGTTTTCCCTCGAGGCTTTCCCACAGGGCTGTCCCACGTGCCACCGTGGTGTGAGTCGATCCTCGGCGTGAAAGATGAGCCAGTGCAGGGCAAAGAGGTTCCTCTGGAATGGACTGAGACATCTGGGGGACTCTTGGAATGGTGGTACGACCATGGAGTTCCTCTCGCCTTTCCTGTTGAGAGTGCCACCTCTTGAGATGCGACGGGAACGCCGGGAATTTTTTCCCGTTGAAAGCAGGGAAAGGATCCCTCATCTCGAGCTACGAGGGGGAAACGGGGCTCCTCTGGATGTAGGCGGGACCATCGTGCTTTCTCTCGAGTGGAGACCGGTATGGCGGTGAACTTCTTGAGTTGCAGCAAGGGTGTGAAAGACCCTTTCGAAGTTCCAGAGGTTAGGTGTCATTAGTCTCCAGACGCCTCATCGGAAATAGGCCTCATCTCGCCTGGAAGGGAGAACTTCCTTGATTTTCTCGAGTTGCGGCAGGTGTTCTCGAGTTACGACGGGGACCTCAGGGACCCGCCCTGTTGGCCTCAGGAGAGGCCAGTCCCTATGCGTGTTGCTAGGGGGCCCCTCGGTATTCCTCTCCCGTCGATACCGGGGCCAAAAACCTTGTGTGGAGTCAGGGCCGGAACCGAGGATTCCTCTCAGGGACTGATATGGATCTTTGGGTACTTCTGGAGTCTCGCCAGGGGAGACAGGCCTCGTCTCGTGTGGGGGCATGCACGTGCCCTTTCCTTAAAGGCTGTAGCAGCAATGTCACGCTTCCCGTCGCGTGGATCAAAGGATCTATGGTTTTCCCTCGAGGCTTTCCCTCGAGGCTTTCTCACAGGGCTGTCCCACGTGACACCGTGGTGTGAGTCGATTCTCGGCGTGAAAAATGAGCCAGTGCAGGGCAAAGAGGTTCCTCTGGAATGCACTGAGACATCTGGGGGACTCTTGGAATGGTGGTACGACCATGGAGTTCCTCTCGCCTTTCCTGTTGAGAGTGCCTCCTCTTGAGATGCGACGGGAACGCCGGGAATTCTTTCCCGTTGAAAGCAGGGAAAGGATCCCTCATCTCGAGCTACGAGGGGGAAACGGGGCTCCTCTGGATGTGGGCGGGACCATCGTGCTTCCTCTCGAGTGGAGACGGGTATGGCGCTGAACTTCTTGAGTTGCAGCAAGGGTGTGAAAGACCCTTTCGAAGTTCCAGAGGTTAGGTGTCATTAGTCTCCAGACGCCTCATCGGAAATAGGCCTCATCTCGCCTGGAAGGGAGAACTTCCTGGATTTTCTCGAGTTGCGGCAGGTGTTCTCGAGTTACGACGGGGACCTCAGGGACCCGCCCTGGTGGCCTCAGGAGAGGCCAGTCCCCATGCGAGTTGTTAGGGGGCCTCTCGGGATTCCTCTCCCGTCGATACCGGGGCCAAAAACCTTGTGTGGAGTCAGGGCCGGAACCGAGGATTCCTCTCAGGGGCTGACATGGATCTTTGGGTACTTCTGGAGTCTCCCCAGGGGAGTCAGGCCTCGTCTCGAGTGGGGGCATGCGCGTGCGCTTTCCTTCCAGGCTTTAGCAGCAATGTCACGCTTCCCGTCGCTTGGATCAAATGATCTGTGGTTTTCCCTCGAGGCTTTCCCTCGAGGCTTTCCCACAGGGCTGTCCCACGTGCCACCGTGTTGTGAGTCGATCCTCGGCGTGAAAGATGAGCCAGTGCAGGGCAAAGAGGTTCCTCTGGAATGGACTGAGACATCTGGGGGACTCTTGGAATGGTGGTACGACCATGGAGTTCCTCTCGCCTTTCCTGTTGAGAGTGCCTCCGCTTGAGATGCGACGGGAACGCCGGGAATTCTTTCCCGTTGAAACCAGGGAAAGGATCCCTCATCTCGAGCTAGGAGGGGGAAACGGGGCTCCTCTGGATGTGGGCGGGACCATCGTGCTTCCTCTCGAGTGGAGACGGGTATGGCGGTGAACTTCTTGAGTTGCAGCAAGGGTGTGAAAGACCCTTTCGAAGTTCCAGAGGTTTGGTGTCATTAGTCTCCAGAGGCCTCATCGGAAATAGGCCTCATCTCGCCTGGAAGGGAGAACTTCCTGGATTTTCTCGAGTTGCGGCAGGTGTTCTCGAGTTACGACGGGGACCTCAGGGACCCGCCCTGGTGGCCTCCGGAGAGGCCAGTCCCCATGCGAGTTGCTAGGGGGCCTCTCGGGATTCCTCTCCCGTCGATACCGGGGCCAAAAACCTTGTGTGGAGTCAGGGCCGGAACCGAGGATTCCTCTCAGGGGCTGACATGGATCTTTGGGTATATCTGGAGTCTCCCCAGTGGAGTCAGGCCTCGTCTCGAGTGGGGGCATGCACGTGCGCTTTCCTTCCAGCCTGTAGCAGCAATGTCACGCTTCCCGTCGCGTGGATCAAAGGATCTGTGGTTTTCCCTCGAGGCTTTCCCTCGAGGCTTTCCCACAGGGCTGTCCCACGTGCCACCATGGTGTGAGTCGATGCTCGCCGTGAAAGATGAGCCAGTGCAAGGCAAAGAGGTTCCTCTGGAATGGACTGAGACATCTGGGGGACTCTTGGAATGGTGGTACGACCATGGAGTTCCTCTCGCCTTTCCTGTTGAGAGTGCCTCCACTTGAGATGCGACGGGAACGCCGGGAATTCTTTCCCGTTGAAAGCAGGGAAAGGATCCCTCATCTCGAGCTACGAGGGGGAAACGGGGCTCCTCTGGATGTGGGCGGGACCATCGTGCTTCCTCTCTAGTGGAGACGGTTCTGGTGGTGAACTTCTTGAGTTGCAGCAAGGCTGTGAAAGACCCTTTCGAAGTTCCAGAGGTAAGGTGTCATTAGTCTCCAGACGCCTCATCGGAAATAGGCCTCATCTCGCCTGGAAGGGAGAACTTCCTGGATTTTCTCGAGTTGCGGCAGGTGTTCTCGAGTTACGACGGGGACCTCAGGGACCCGCCCTGGTGGCCTCAGGAGAGGCCAGTCCCTATGCGAGTTGCTAGGGGGCCTCTCGGGATTCCTCTCCCGTCGATACCGGGGCCAAAAACCTTGTGTGGAGTCAGGGCCGGAACCGAGGATTCCTCTCAGGGGCTGACATGGATCTTTGGGTACTTCTGGAGTCTCCCCAGGGGAGTCAATCCTCGTCTCGAGTGGGGGCATGAACGTGCACTTTCCTTCCAGGCTGTAGCAGCAATGTCACGCTTCCCGTCGCGTGGATCAAATGATGTGTGGTTTTCCCTAGAGGCTTTCCCACAGGGCTGCCCACGTGCCACCGTGGTGTGAGTCGATCCTCGGCGTGAAAGATGAGCCAGTGCAGGGCAAAGAGGTTCCTCTGGAATGGACTGAGACATCTGGGGGACTCTTGGAATGGTGGTACGACCATTGAGTTCCTCTCGCCTTTCCTGTTGAGAGTGCCTCCTCTTGAGATGCGACGGGAACGCCGGGAATTTTTTCCCGTTGAAAGCAGGGAAAGGATCCCTCATCTCGAGCTACGAGGGGGAAACGGGGCTCCTCTGGATGTGGGCGGGACCATCGTGCTTTCTCTCGAGTGGAGACGGGTATGGCGGTGAACTTCTTGAGTTGCAGCAAGGGTGTGAAAGACCCTTTCGAAGTTCCAGAGGTTAGGTGTCATTAGTCTCCAGACGCCTCATCGGAAATAGGCCTCATCTCGCCTGGAAGGGAGAACTTCCTGGATTTTCTCGAGTTGCGGCAGGAGTTCTCGAGTTACGACGGGGACCTCAGGGACCCGCCCTGGTGCCCTCCGGAGAGGCCAGTCCCCATGCGAGGTGCTAGGGGGCCTCTCGGGATTCCTCTCCCGTCGATACCGGGGCCAAAAAGCTTGTGTGGAGTCAGGGCCGGAACCGAGGATTCCTCTCAGGGGCTGACATGGATCTTTGGGTACTTCTGGAGTCTCCCCAGGGGAGTCAGGCCTCGTCTCGAGTGGGGGCATGCACGTGCGCTTTCCTTCCAGGCTGTAGCAGCAATGTCACGCTTCCCGTCGCGTGGATCAAAGGATCTGTGGTTTTCCCTCGAGGCTTTCCCTCGAGGCTTTCCCACAGGGCTGTCCCACGTACCACCGTGTTGTGAGTCGATCCTCGGCGTGAAAGATGAGCCAGTGCAGGGCAAAGAGGTTCCTCTGGAATGGACTGAGACATCTGGGGGACTCTTGGAATGGTGGAACGACCATGGAGTTCCTCTCGCCTTTCCTGTTGAGAGTGCCTCCTCTTGAGATGCGACGGGAACGCCGGGAATTCTTTCCCGTTGAAAGCAGGGAAAGGATCCCTCATCTCGAGCTACGAGGGGGAAACGGGGCTCCTCTGGATGTGGGCGGGACCATCGTGCTTCCTCTCGAGTGGAGACGGGTATGGCGGTGAACTTCTTCAGTCGCAGCAAGGGTGTGAAAGACCCTTTCGAAGTTCCAGAGGTTAGGTGTCATTAGTCTCCAGACGCCTCATCAGAAATAGGCCTCATCTCGCCTGGAAGGGAGAACTTCCTGGATTTTCTCGAGTTGCGGCAGGTGCCTTCGAGTTACGACGAGGACCTCAGGGACCCGCCCTGGTGGCCTCAGGAGAGGCCAGTCCCCATGCGAGTTGCTAGGGGGCCTCTCGGGATTCCTCTCCCGTCGATACCGGGGCCAAAAACCTTGTGTGGAGTCAGAGCCGGAACCGAGGATTCCTCTCAGGGGCTGACATGGATCTTTGGGTACTTCTGGAGTCTCCCCAGGGGAGTCAGGCCTCGTCTCGAGTGGGGGCATGCACGTGCGCTTTCCTTCCAGGCTGTAGCAGCAATGTCACGCTTCCCGTCGCGTGGATCAAAGGATTTGTGGTTTTCCCTCGAGGCTTTCCCTCGAGGCTTTCCCTCGAGGCTTTCCCACAGGGCTGTCCCACGTGCCACCGTGGTGTGAGTAGATCCTCGGCGTGAAAGATGAGCCAGTGCAGGGCAAAGAGGTTCCTCTGGAATGGACTGAGACATCTGGGGGACTCTTGGCATGGTGGTACGACCATGGAGTTCCTCTCGCCTTTCCTGTTGAGAGTGCCTCCTCTTGAGATGCGACGGGAACGCAGGGAATTCTTTCCCGATGAAAGCAGGGAAAGGATCCCTCATCTCGAGCTACGAGGGGGAAACGGGGCTCCTTTGGATGTGGTCGGGACCATCGTGCTTCCTCTCGAGTGGAGACGGGTATGGTGGTGAACTTCTTGAGTCGCAGCAAGGGTGTGAAAGACCCTTTCGAAGTTCCAGAGGTTAGGTGTCATTAGTCTCCAGACGCCTCATCGGAAATAGGCCTCATTTCGCCTGGAAGGGAGAACTTCCTGGATTTTCTCGAGGTGCGGCAGGTGTTCTCGAGTTACGACGGGGACCTCAGGGACCGGCCCTGGTGGCCTCAGGAGAGGCCAGTCCCCATGCGAGTTGCTAGGGGGCCTCTCGGGATTCCTCTCCCGTCGATACCGGGGCCAAAAACCTTGTGTGGAGTCAGGGCCGGAACCGAGGATTCCTCTCAGGGGCTGATATGGATCTTTGGATACTTCTGGAGTCTCGACAGGGGAGACAGGCCTCGTTTCGTGAGGGGGCATGCACGTGCACTTTCCTTCCAGGCTTTAGCAGCAATGTCACGCTTCCCGTGGCGTGGATCAAAGGATCTGTGGTTTTCTTCGAGCCTTGCCCTCGAGGCTTTCCCACAGGGCTGTCCCACGTGCCACCGTGGTGTGAGTCGATCCTCGGCGTGAAAGATGAGCCACTGCAGGGCAAAGAGGTTCCTCTGTAATGGACTGAGACATCTGGGGGACTCTTGGAATGGTGGTACGACCATGGAGTTCCTCTCGCCTTTCCTGTTGAGAGTGCCTCCGCTTGAGATGCGACGGGAACGCTGGGAATTCTTTCCCGTTGAAAGCAGGGAAAGGATCCCTCCTCTCGAGCTACAAGGTGGAAACGGAGCTCCTCTGGATGTGGGCGGGACCATCGTGCTTCCTCTCGAGTGGAGACGGGTATGGCGGTGAACTTCCTTAGTTGCAGCAAGGGTGTGAAAGACCCTTTCGAAGTTCCAGAGGTTAGGTGTCATTAGTCTCCAGAGGCCTCATCGGAAATAGGCCTCATCTCGCCTGGAAGGGAGAACTTCCTGGATTTTCTCGAGTTGCGGCAGGTGTTCTCGAGTTACGACGGGGACCTCAGGGACCCGCCCTGGTGGCCTCAGGAAAGGCTAGTCCCCTGGAGAGTTGCTAGGGGGCCTCTCGGGATTCCTCTCCCATCGATACCGGGGCTAAAATCCTTCTGTGGAGTCAGGGCCGAAACCGAGGATTCCTCTCAGGGGTTGACATGGATCTCTGGGTCTGTCTGGAGTCTCCCCAGGGGAGTCAAGCCTCGTCTCGAGGGGGGGCATGCACGTGCGCTTTCCTTCCAGGCTGTAGCAGCAATGTCACGCTTCCCGTCGCGTGGATCAAAGGATCTGTGGTTTTCCCTCGAGGCTTTCCCTCGAGGCTTTCCCACAGGGCTGTCCCACGTGCCACCGTGTTGTGAGTAGATCCTCGGCGTGAAAGATGAGCCAGTGCAGGGCAAAGAGGTTCCTCTGGAATGGACTGAGACATCTGGGGGACTCTTGGCATGGTGGTACGACCATGGAGTTCCTCTCGCCTTTCCTGTTGAGAGTGCCTCCTCTTGAGATGCGACGGGAACGCAGGGAATTCTTTCCCGATGAAAGCAGGGAAAGGATCCCTCATCTCGAGCTACGAGGGGGAAACGGGGCTCCTCTGGATGTGGTCGGGACCATCGTGCTTCCTCTCGAGTGGAGACGGGTATGGTGGTGAACTTCTTGAGTCGCAGCAAGGGTGTGAAAGACCCTTTCGAAGTTCCAGAGGTTAGGTGTCATTAGTCTCCAGACGCCTCATCGGAAATAGGCCTCATTTCGCCTGGAAGGGAGAACTTCCTGGATTTTCTCGAGGTGCGGCAGGTGTTCTCGAGTTACGACGGGGACCTCAGGGACCGGCCCTGGTGGCCTCAGGAGAGGCCAGTCCCCATGCGAGTTGCTAGGGGGCCTCTCTGGATTCCTCTCCCGTCGATACCGGGGCCAAAAACCTTGTGTGGAGTCAGGGCCGGATCCGAGGATTCCTCTCAGGGGCTGACATGGATCTTTGGGTACTTGTGGAGTCTCCCCAGGGGAGTCAGGCCTCGTCTCTAGTGGCGGCATGCACGTGGGCATTCCTTCCAGGCTCTAGCAGCAATGTCACGCTTCCCGTTGCGTGGATCAAAGGATCTGTGGTTTTCCCTCGAGGCTTTCCCTCGAGGCTTTCCCACAGGGCTGTTCCACGTGCAACCGTGATGTGAGTCGATCCTCGGCGTGAAAGATGAGCCAGTGCAGGGCAAAGAGGTTCCTCTGGAATGGACTGAGACATCTGGGGGACTCTTGGAATGGTGGTACGACCATGGAGTTCCTCTCGCCTTTCCTGTTGAGAGTGCCTCCTCTTGAGATGCGACGGGAACGCCGGGAATTCGTTCCCGTTGAAAGCAGGGAAAGGATCCTTCATCTCGAGCTACGAGGGGGAAACGGGGTTCCTCTGGATGTGGGCGGGACCATCGTGCTTCCTCTCGAGTGGAGACGGGTATGGCGGTGAACTTCTTGAGTTGCAGCAAGGGTGTGAAAGACCCTTTCGAAGTTCCAGAGGTTAGGTGTCATTAGTCTCCAGACGCCTCATCGGAAATAGGCCTCATCTCGCCTGGAAGGGAGAACTTCCTGGATTTTCTCGAGTTGCGGCAGGTGTTCTCGAGTTACGACGCGGACCTCAGGGACCCGCCCTGGTGGCCTCAGGAGAGGCCAGTCCCCATGCGAGGTGCTAGGGGGCCTCTCGGGATTCCTCTCCCGTCGATACCGGGGCCAAAAACCTTGTGCGGAGTCAGGGCCAGAACCGAGGATTCCTCTCAGGGGCTGACATGGATCTTTGTGTACTTGTGGAGTCTCCCCAGGGGAGTCAGGCCTCGTCTCGAGTGGGGGCATGCATGTGCGCTTTCCTTCCAGGCTGTAGCAGCAATTTCACGCTTCCCGTCGCGTGGATCAAAGGATCTGTGGTTTTCCCTCGAGGCTTTCCCTCGAGGCTTTCCCACAGGGCTGTTCCACGTGCCACCGTGATGTGAGTCGATCCTCGGCGTGAAAGATGAGCCAGTGCAGGGTAAAGAGGTTCCTCTGGAATGGACTGAGACATCTGGGGGACTCTTGGAATGGTGGTACGACCATGGAGTTCCTCTCGCCTTTCCTGTTGAGAGTGCTTCCTCTTGAGATGCGACGTGAACGCCGGGAATTCGTTCCCGTTGAAAGCAGGGAAAGGATCCCTCATCTCGAGCTACGAGGGGGAAACGGGGCTCCTCTGGATGTGGGCGGGACCATCGTGCTTCCTCTCGAGTGGAGACGGGTATGGCGGTGAACTTCTTGAGTTGCAGCAAGGGTGTGAAAGACCCTTTCGAAGTTCCAGAGGTTAGGTGTCATTAGTCTCCAGACGCCTCATCGGAAATAGGCCTCATCTCGCCTGGAAGGGAGAACTTCCTGGATTTTCTCGAGTTGCGGCAGGTGCTCTCGAGTTACGACGGGAACCTCAGGGACCCGCTCTGGTGGCCTCAGGAGAGGCCAGTCCCCATGCGAGTTGCTAGGGGGCCCCTCGGGATTCCTCTCCCGTCGATACCGGGGCCAAAAACTTTGTGTGGAGTCAGGGCCGGAAACGAGGATTCCTCTCAGGGGCTGACATGGATCTTTGGGTACTTCTGGAGTCTCCCCAGGGGAGTCAGGCCTCGTCTCGAGTGGGGGCATGCACGTGTGCTTTCCTTCCAGGCTGTAGCAGCAATGTCACGCTTCCCGTCGCGTGGATCAAAGGATCTGCGGTATTCCCTCGAGGCTTTCCCTCGAGGCTTTCCCACAGGGCTGTCCCACGTGCCACCGTGGTGTGAGTCGATCCTCGGCATAAAAGATGAGCCAGTGCAGGGCAAAGAGGTTCCTCTGGAATGGACTGAGACATCTGGGGGACTCTTGGAATGGTGGTACGACCATGGAGTTCCTCTCGCCTTTCCTGTTGAGAATGCCTCCTCTTGAGATGCGACGGGAACGCCGGGAATTCTTTCCCGTTGAAAGCAGGGAAAGGATCCCTCATCTCGAGCTACGAGGGGGAAACGGGGATCCTCTGGATGTGGGCGGGACCATCGTGCTTCCTCTCGAGTGGAGACGGGTATGGCGGTGAACTTCTTGAGTTGCAGCAAGGGTGTGAAAGACCCTTTCGAAGTTCCAGAGGTTAGGTGTCATTAATCTCCAGACGCCTCATCGGAAATAGGCCTCATCTCGCCTGGAAAGGAGAACTTCCTGGATTTTCTCGAGTTGCGGCAGGTGTTCTCGAGTTACGACGCGGACCTCAGGGACCCGCCCTGGTGGCCTCAGGAGAGGCCAGTCCCCATGCGAGTTGCTAGGGGGCCTCTCGGGATTCCTCTCCCGTCGATACCGGGGCCCAAAACCTTGTGCGGAGTCAGGGCCAGAACCGAGGACTCCTCTCAGGGGCTGACATGGATCTTTGTGTACTTGTGGAGTCTCCCCAGGGGAGTCAGGCCTCGTCTCGAGTGGGGGCATGCATGTGCGCTTTCCTTCCAGGCTGTAGCAGCAATTTCACGCTTCCCGTCGCGTGGATCAAAGGATCTGTGGTTTTTCCTCGAGGCTTTCCCTCGAGGCTTTCCCACAGGGCTGTTCCACGTGCCACCGTGATGTGAGTCGATCCTCGGCGTGAAAGATGAGCCAGTGCAGGGCAAAGAGGTTCCTCTGGAATGGACTGAGACATCTGGGGGACTCTTGGAATGGTGGTACGACCATGGAGTTCCTCTCGCCTTTCCTGTTGAGAGTGCCTCCTCTTGAGATGCGACGTGAACGCCGGGAATTCGTTCCCGTTGAAAGCAGGGAAAGGATCCCTCATCTCGAGCTACGAGGGGGAAACGGGGCTCCTCTGGATGTGGGCGGGATCATCGTGCTTCCTCTCGAATGGAGACGGGTATGGCGGTGAACTTCTTGAGTTGCAGCAAGGGTGTGAAAGACCCTTTCGAAGTTCCAGAGGTTAGGTGTCATTAGTCTCCAGACGCCTCATCGGAAATAGGCCTCATCTCGCCTGGAAGTGAGAACTTCCTGGATTTTCTCGAGTTGCGGCAGGAGTTCTCGAGTTACGACGCGGACCTCAGGGACCCGCCCTGGTGGACTCAGGAGAGGCCAGTCCCCATGCGAGGTGCTAGGGGGCCTCTCGGGATTCCTCTCCCGTCGATACCGGGGCCAAAAACCTTGTGCGGAGTTAGGGTCAGAATCGAGGATTCCTCTCAGGGGCTGACATGGATCTTTGTGTACTTGTGGAGTCTCCCCAGGGGAGTCAGGCCTCGTCTCGAGTGGGGGCATGCATGTGCGCTTTCCTTCCAGGCTGTAGCAGCAATGTCACGCTTCCCGTCGCGTGGATCAAAGGATCTGTGGTTTTCCCTCGAGGCTTTCCCTCGAGGCTTTCCCACAGGGCTGTCCCATGTGCCACCGTGGTGTGAGTCGATCCTCGGCGTGAAAGATGAGCCAGTGCAGGGCAAAGAGGTTCCTCTGGAATGGACTGAGACATCTGGGGGACTCTTGGAATGGTGGTACGACCATGGAGTTCCTCTCGCCTTTCCTGTTGAGAGTGCCTCCTCTTGAGATGCGACGGGAACGCCGGGAATTCTTTCCCGTTGAAAGCAGGGAAAGGATCCCTCATCTCGAGCTACGAGGGGGAAACGGGGCTCCTCTGGATGTGGGCGGGACCATCGTGCTTCCTCTCAAGTGGAGACGGGTATGGCGGTGAACTTCTTGAGTTGCAGCAAGGGTGTGAAAGACCCTTTCGAAGTTCCAGAGGTTAGGTGTCATTAGTCTCCAGACGCCTCATCGGAAATAGGCCTCATCTCGCCTGGAAGGGAGAACTTCCTGGATTTTCTCGAGTTGTGGCAGGTGTTCTCGAGTTACGACGGGGACCTCAGGGACCCGCCCTGGTGGCCTCAGGAGTGGGCAGTCCCCATGGGAGGTGCTAGGGGGCCTCTCGGGATTCCTCTCCCGTCGATACCGGGGCCAAAAACCTTGTGTGGAGTCAGGGCCGGAACCGAGGATTCCTCTCAAGGGCTGACATGGATCTTTGGGTACTTGTGGAGTCTCCCCAGGGGAGTCAGGCCTCGTCTCGAGTGGGGGCATGCATGTGCGCATTCCTTCCAGGCTGTAGCAGCAATGTCACGCTTCCCGTGGCGTGCATCAAAGGATCTGTGGTTTTCCCTCGAGGCTTTCCCTCGAGGCTTTCCCACAGGGCTGTTCCACGTGCCACCGTGATGTGAGTCGATTCTCGGCATGAAAGATGAGCCAGTGCAGGGCAAAGAGGTTCCTCTGGAATGGACTGAGACATCTGGGGGACTCTTGGAATGGTGGTACGACCATGGAGTTCCTCTCGCCTTTCCTGTTGAGAGTGCCTCCTCTTGAGATGCGACGGGAACGCCGGGAATACGTTCCCGTTGAAAGCAGGGAAAGGATCCCTCATCTCGAGCTACGAGGTGGAAACGGGGCTCCTCTGGATGTGGGCGGGACCATCGTGCTTCCTCTCGAGTGGAGACGGGTATGGCGGTGAACTTCTTGAGTTGCAGCAAGGGTGTGAAAGACCCTTTCGAAGTTCCAGAGGTTAGGTGTCATTAGTCTCCAGACGCCTCATCGGAAATAGGCCTCATCTCGCCTGGAAGGGAGAACTTCCTGGATTTTCTCGAGTTGCGGCAGGTGTTCTCGAGTTACGACGCGGACCTCAGGGACCCGCCCTGGTGGACTCAGGAGAGGCCAGTCCCCATGCGAGGTGCTAGGGGGCCTCTCGGGATTCCTCTCCCGTCGATACCGGGGCCAAAAACCTTGTGCGGAGTTTGGGCCAGAACCGAGGATTCCTCTCAGGGGCTGACATGGATCTTTGTGTACTTGTGGAGTCTCCCCAGGGGAGTCAGGCCTCGTCTCGAGTGGGGGCATGCATGTGCGCTTTCCTTCCAGGCTGTAGCAGCAATGTCACGCTTCCCGACGCGTGGATCAAAGGATCTGTGGTTTTCCCTCGAGGCTTTCCCTCGAGGCTTTCCCACAGGGCTGTCCCACGTGCCACCGTGGTGTGAGTCGATCCTCGGCGTGAAAGATGAGCCAGTGCAGGGCAAAGATCTTCCTCTGGAATGGACTGAGACATCTGGGGGACTCTTGGAATGGTGGTACGAACATGGAGTTCCTCTCGCCTTTCCTGTTGAGAGTGCCTCCTCTTGAGATGCGACGGGAACGCCGGGAATTCGTTCCCGTTGAAAGCAGGGAAAGGATCCCTCATCTCGAGCTACGAGGGGGAAACGGGGCTCCTCTGGATGTGGGCGGGACCATCGTGCTTCCTCTCGTGTGGAGACGGGTATGGCGGTGAACTTCTTGAGTTGCAGCAAGGGTGTGAAAGACCCTTTCGAAGTTCCAGAGGTTAGGTGTCATTAGTCTCCAGACGCCTCATCGGAAATAGGCCTTATCTCGCCTGGAAGGGAGAACTTCCTGGATTTTCTCGAGTTGCGGCAGGTGTTCTCGAGTTACGACGCGGACCTCAGGGACCCGACCTGGTGGCCTCAGGAGAGGCCAGTCCCCATGCGAGGTCCTAGGGGACCTCTTGGGGTTCCTCTCCCGTCAATTCCGGGGCCAAAAACCTTGTGTGTAGTCAGGGCCGGAACCGAGGATTCCTCTCAGGGGCTGACATGGATCTTTGGGTACTTCTGGAGTCTCCCCAGGGGAGTCAGGCCTCGTCTCGAGTGGGGGCATGCACGTGCGCTTTCCTTCCAGGCTGTAGCAGCAATGTCACGCTTCCCGTCGCGTGGATTAAAGGATCTGTGGTTTTCCCTCGAGGCTTTCCCTCGAGGCTTTCCCACAAGCCTCTCCCACGTGCCACCGTGGTGTGAGTCGATCCTCGGCGTGAAAGATGAGCCAGTGCAGGGCAAAGAGGTTCCTCTGGAATGGACTGAGACATCTGGTGGACTCTTGGAATGGTGGTACGACCATGGAGTTCCTCTCGCCTTTCCTGTTGAGAGTGCCTCCTCTTGAGATGCGACGGGAACGCCGGGAATTCTTTCCCGTTGAAAGCAGGGAAAGGATCCCTCATCTCGAGCTACGACGGGGAAACGGGGCTCCTCTGGATTTGGGAGGGACCTTCGTGCTTCCTCGCGAGTGGAGACGGGTATGGCGGTGAACTTCTTGAGTTGCAGCAAGGGTGTGAAAGACCCTTTCGAAGTTCCAGAGGTTAAGTGTAATTAGTCTCCAGACGCATCATCGGAAATAGGCCTCATCTAGCCTGCAAGGGAGAATTTCCTGGATTTTCTCGAGTTGCAGCCGGTGTTCTCGAGTTATGATGGGGACCTCAGGGACCCGCCCTGGTGGCCTCAGGAGAGGCCAGTCCCCAGGCGAGTTGCTAGGGGGCCTCTCGGGATTCCTCTCCCTTCGATACCGGGGCCAAAAACCTTGTGTGGAGTCAGGGCCGGAACCGAGGATTCCTCTCAGGGGCTGACATGGATCTTTGGGTACTTGTGGAGTCTCCACAGGGGAGTCAGGCCTCGTCTCGAGTGGGGGCATGCACGTGTGCTTTCCTTCCAGGCTGTAGCAGTAATGTCACGCTTCCCGTGGCCTGGATCAAAGGATCTGTGGTTTTCCCTCGAGGCTTTCCCTCGAGGCATTCCCACAGGGCTGTCCCACGTGCCACCGTGGTGTGAGTCGATCCTCGGCGTGAAAGATGAGCCAGTGCAGGGCAAAGAGGTTCCTCTGGAATGGACTGAGACTTCTGCGGGACTCTTAGAATGGTGGTACGACCATGGAGTTCCTCTCGCCTTTCCTGTTGAGAGTGCCTCCTCTTGAGATGCGACGGGAACGCCGGGAATTCTTTCCCGTTGAAAGCAGGGAAAGGATCCCTCATCTCGAGCTACGAGGGGGAAACGGGGATCCTCTGGATGTGGGCGGGACCATCGTGCTTCCTCTCCAGTGGAGACGGGTATGGCGGTGAACTTCTTGAGTCGCAGCAAGGGTGTGAAAGACCCTTTCGAAGTTCCAGAGGTTAGGTGTCATTAGTCTCCAGACGCCTCATCGGAAATACGCCTCATCTCGCCTGGAAGGGAGAACTTCCTGGATTTTCTCGAGTTGCGGCAGGTGCTCTCGAGTTACGACGGGAACCTCAGGGACCCGCTCTGGTGGCCTCAGGAGAGGCCAGTCCCCATGCGAGTTGCTAGGGGGCCTCTCGGGATTCCTCTCCCGTCGATACCGGGGCCAAAAACCTTGTGTGGAGTCAGGGCCGGAACCGAGGATTCCTCTCAGGGGCTGACATGGATCTTTGGGTACTTCTGGAGTCTCCCCAGGGGAGTCAGGCCTCGTCTCGAGTGGGGGCATGCACGTGCGCTTTCCTTCCAGGCTGTAGCAGCAATGTCACGCTTCCCGTCGCGTGGATCAAAGGATCTGTGGTTTTCCCTCGAGGCTTTCCCACAGGGCTGTCCCACGTGCCACGGTGGTGTGAGTCGATCCTCGGCGTGAAAGATGAGCCAGTGCAGGGCAAAGAGGTTCCTCTGGAATGGACTGAGAAATCTGGGGGACTCTTGGAATGGTGGTACGACCATGGAGTTCCTCTCGCCTTTCCTGTTGAGAGTGCCTCCTCTTGAGATGCGATGGGAACGCCGGGAATTCTTTCCCGTTGAAAGCAGGGAAAGGATCCCTCATCTTGATCTACGAGGGGGAAACGGGGCTCCTCTGGATGTGGGCGGGACCATCGTGCTTCCTCTCGAGTGGAGACGGGTATGGCGGTGAACTTCTTGAGTTGCAGCAAGGGTGTGAAAGACCCTTTCGAAGTTCCAGAGGTTAGGTGTCATTAGTCTCCAGACGCCTCATCGGAAATAGGCCTCATCTCGCCTGGAAGGGAGAACTTCCTGGATTTTCTCGAGTTGCGGCAGGTGTTCTCGAGTTACGACGGTGACCTCAGGGACCCGACCTGGTGGCCTCAGGAGAGGCCAGTCCCCATGCGAGTTGCTAGGGGGCCTCTCGAGATTCCTCTCCCGTCGATACCGGGGCAAAAAACCTTGTGTGGAGTCAGGGCCGGAACCGAGGATTCCTCTCAGGGGCTGACATGTATCTTTGGGTACTTCTGGAGTCTCCCCAGGGAAGTCAGGCCTCGTCTCGAGTGGGGGCATGCACGTGCGCTTTCCTTCCAGGCTGTAGCAGCAATGTCACGCTTCCCGTCGCGTGGATCAAAGGATCTGTGGTTTTCCCTCGAGGCTTTCCCTCGAGGCTTTCCCACAGGGCTGTCCCACGTGCCACCGTGGTGTGAGTCGATCCTCGGCGTGAAAGATGAGCCAGTGCAGGGCAAAGAGGTTCCTCTGGAATGGACTGAGACTTCTGGGGGACTCTTAGAATGGTGGTACGACCATGGAGTTCCTCTCGCCTTTCCTGTTGAGAGTGCCTCCTCTTGAGATGCGACGGGAACGCCGGGAATTCTTTCCCGTTGAAAGCAGGGAAAGGATCCCTCATCTCGAGCTACGAGGGGGAAACGGGGATCCTCTGGATGTGGGCGGGACCATCGTGCTTCCTCTCCAGTGGAGACGGGTATGGCGGTGAACTTCTTGAGTCGCAACAAGGGTGTGAAAGACCCTTTCGAAGTTCCAGAGGTTAGGTGTCATTAGTCTCCAGACGCCTCATCGGAAATACGACTCATCTCGCCTGGAAGGGAGAACTTCCTGGATTTTCTCGAGTTGCCGCAGGTGCTCTCGAGTTACGACGGGAACCTCAGGGACCCGCTCTGGTGGCCGCAGGAGAGGCCAGTCCCCATGCCAGTTGCTAGGGGGCCTCTCGGGATTCCTCTACCGTCGATACCGGGGCCAAAAACTTTGTGTGGAGTCAGGGCCGGAAACGAGGATTCCTCTCAGGGGCTGACATGGATCTTTGGGTACTTCTGGAGTCTCCCCAGGGGAGTCAGGCCTCGTCTCGAGTGGGGGCATGCACGTGTGCTTTCCTTCCAGGCTGTAGCAGCAATGTCACGCTTCCCGTCTCGTGGATCAAAGGATCTGCGGTATTCCCTCGAGGCTTTCCCTCGAGGCTTTCCCACAGGGCTGTCCCACGTGCCACCGTGGTGTGAGTCGATCCTCGGCATGAAAGATGAGCCAGTGCAGGGCAAAGAGGTTCCTCTGGAATGGACTGAGACATCTGGGGGACTCCTGGAATGGTGGTACAACCATGGAGTTCCTCTCGCCTTTCCTGTTGAGAATGCCTCCTCTTGAGATGCGACGGGAACGCCGGGAATTCTTTCCCGTTGAAAGCAGGGAAAGGATCCCTCATCTCGAGATACGAGGGGTAAACGGGGATCCTCTGGATGTGGGCGGGACCATCGTGCTTCCTCTCGAGTGGAGACGGGTATGGCGGTGAACTTCTTGAGTTGCAGCAAGGGTGTGAAAGACCCTTTCGAAGTTCCAGAGGTTAGGTGTCATTAATCTCCAGACGCCTCATCGGAAATAGGCCTCATCTCGCCTGGAAAGGAGAACTTCCCGGATTTTCTCTAGTTGCGGCAGGTGTTCTCGAGTTACGACGGGGACCTCAGGGACCCGCCCTGGTGGCCTCAGGAGAGGCCAGTCCCCATGCGAGTTGCTAGGGGGCCTCTCGGGATTCCTCTCCCGTCGATACCGGGGCCAAAAACCTTGTGTGGAGTCAGGGCCGGAACCGAGGATTCCTCTCAGGGGCTGACATGGATCTTTGGGTACTTCTGGAGTCTCCCCAGGGGAGTCAGGCCTCGTCTCGAGTGGGGGCATGCACGTGCGCTTTCCTTCCAGGCTGTAGCAGCAATGTAACGCTTCCCGTCGCGTGGATCAAAGGATCTGTGGTTTTCCCTCGAGGCTTTCCCACAGGGCTGTCCCACGTGCCACCGTGGTGTGAGTCGATCCTCGGCGTGAAAGATGAGCCAGTGCAGGGCAAAGAGGTTCCTCTGGAATGGATTGAGAAATCTGGGGGACTCTTGGAATGGTGGTACGACCATGGAGTTCCTCTCGCCTTTCCTGTTGAGAGTGCCTCCTCTTGAGATGCGACGGGAACGCCGGGAATTCTTTCCCGTTGAAAGCAGGGAAAGGATCCCTCATCTTGATCTACGAGGGGGAAACGGGGCTCCTCTGGATGTGGGCGGGACCATCGTGCTTCCTCTCGAGTGGAGACGGGTATGGCGGTGAACTTCTTGAGTTGCAGCAAGGGTGTGAAAGACCCTTTCGAAGTTCCAGAGGTTAGGTGTCATTAGTCTCCAGACGCCTCATCGGAAATAGGCCTCATCTCGCCTGGAAGGGAGAACTTCCTGGATTTTCTCGAGTTGCGGCAGGTGTTCTCGAGTTACGACGGTGACCTCAGGGACCCGACCTGGTGGCCTCAGGAGAGGCCAGTCTCCATGCGAGGTGCTAGGGGACCTCTTGGGGTTCCTCTCCCGTCAATTCCGGGGCCAAAAACCTTGTGTGTAGTCAGGGCCGGAACCGAGGATTCCTCTCAGGGGCTGACATGGATCTTTGGGTACTTCTGGAGTCTCCCCAGGGGAGTCAGGCCTCGTCTCGAGTGGGGGCATGCACGTGCGCTTTCCTTCCAGGCTGTAGCAGCAATGTCACGCTTCCCGTCGCGTGGATTAAAGGATCTGTGGTTTTCCCTCGAGGCTTTCCCTCGAGGCTTTCCCACAAGCCTCTCCCACGTGCCACCGTGGTGTGAGTCGATCCTCGGCGTGAAAGATGAGCCAGTGCAGGGCAAAGAGGTTCCTCTGGAATGGACTGAGACATCTGGTGGACTCTTGGAATGGTGGTACGACCATGGAGTTCCTCTCGACTTTCCTGTTGAGAGTGCCTCCTCTTGAGATGCGACGGGAACGCCGGGAATTCTTTCCCGTTGAAAGCAGGGAAAGGATCCCTCATCTCGAGCTACGAGGGGGAAACGGGGCTCCTCTGGATTTGGGAGGGACCTTCGTGCTTCCTCGCGAGTGGAGACGGGTATGGCGGTGAACTTCTTGAGTTGCAGCAAGGGTGTGAAAGACCCTTTCGAAGTTCCAGAGGTTAAGTGTAATTAGTCTCCAGACGCATCATCGGAAATAGGCCTCATCTAGCCTGCAAGGGAGAATTTCCTGGATTTTCTCGAGTTGCAGCCGGTGTTCTCGAGTTATGATGGGGACCTCAGGGACCCGCCCTGGTGGCCTCAGGAGAGGCCAGTCCCCAGGCGAGTTGCTAGGGTGCCTCTCGGGATTCCTCTCCCTTCGATACCGGGGCCAAAAACCTTGTGTGGAGTCAGGGCCGGAACCGAGGATTCCTCTCAGGGGCTGACATGGATCTTTGGGTACTTGTGGAGTCTCCACAGGGGAGTCAGGCCTCGTCTCGAGTGGGGGCATGCACGTGTGCTTTCCTTCCAGGCTGTAGCAGTAATGTCACGCTTCCCGTGGCCTGGATCAAAGGATCTGTGGTTTTCCCTCGAGGCTTTCCCTCGAGGCATTCCCACAGGGCTGTCCCACGTGCCACCGTGGTGTGAGTCGATCCTCGGCGTGAAAGATGAGCCAGTGCAGGGCAAAGAGGTTCCTCTGGAATGGACTGAGACTTCTGGGGGACTCTTAGAATGGTGGTACGACCATGGAGTTCCTCTCGCCTTTCCTGTTGAGAGTGCCTCCTCTTGAGATGCGACGGGAACGCCGGGAATTCTTTCCCGTTGAAAGCAGGGAAAGGATCCCTCATCTCGAGCTACGAGGGGGAAACGGGGATCCTCTGGATGTGGGCGGGACCATCGTGCTTCCTCTCCAGTGGAGACGGGTATGGCGGTGAACTTCTTGAGTCGCAGCAAGGGTGTGAAAGACCCTTTCGAAGTTCCAGAGGTTAGGTGTCATTAGTCTCCAGACGCCTCATCGGAAATACGCCTCATCTCGCCTGGAAGGGAGAACTTCCTGGATTTTCTCGAGTTGCGGCAGGTGCTCTCGAGTTACGACGGGAACCTCAGGGACCCGCTCTGGTGGCCTCAGGAGAGGCCAGTCCCCATGCGAGTTGCTAGGGGGCCTCTCGGGATTCCTCTCCCGTCGATACCGGGGCCAAAAACCTTGTGTGGAGTCAGGGCCGGAACCGAGGATTCCTCTCAGGGGCTGACATGGATCTTTGGGTACTTCTGGAGTCTCCCCAGGGGAGTCAGGCCTCGTCTCGAGTGGGGGCATGCACGTGCGCTTTCCTTCCAGGCTGTAGCAGCAATGTCACGCTTCCCGTCGCGTGGATCAAAGGATCTGTGGTTTTCCCTCGAGGCTTTCCCACAGGGCTGTCCCACGTGCCACGGTGGTGTGAGTCGATCCTCGGCGTGAAAGATGAGCCAGTGCAGGGCAAAGAGGTTCCTCTGGAATGGACTGAGAAATCTGGGGGACTCTTGGAATGGTGGTACGACCATGGAGTTCCTCTCGCCTTTCCTGTTGAGAGTGCCTCCTCTTGAGATGCGATGGGAACGCCGGGAATTCTTTCCCGTTGAAAGCAGGGAAAGGATCCCTCATCTTGATCTACGAGGGGGAAACGGGGCTCCTCTGGATGTGGGCGGGACCATCGTGCTTCCTCTCGAGTGGAGACGGGTATGGCGGTGAACTTCTTGAGTTGCAGCAAGGGTGTGAAAGACCCTTTCGAAGTTCCAGAGGTTAGGTGTCATTAGTCTCCAGACGCCTCATCGGAAATAGGCCTCATCTCGCCTGGAAGGGAGAACTTCCTGGATTTTCTCGAGTTGCGGCAGGTGTTCTCGAGTTACGACGGTGACCTCAGGGACCCGACCTGGTGGCCTCAGGAGAGGCCAGTCCCCATGCGAGGTGCTAAGGGACCTCTTGGGGTTCCTCTCCCGTCAATTCCGGGGCCAAAAACCTTGTGTGTAGTCAGGGCCGGAACCGAGGATTCCTCTCAGGGGCTGACATGGATCTTTGGGTACTTCTGGAGTCTCCCCAGGGGAGTCAGGCCTCGTCTCGAGTGGGGGCATGCACGTGCGCTTTCCTTCCAGGCTGTAGCAGCAATGTCACGCTTCCCGTCGCGTGGATTAAAGGATCTGTGGTTTTCCCTCGAGGCTTTCCCTCGAGGCTTTCCTACAAGCCTCTCCCACGTGCCACCGTGGTGTGAGTCGATCCTCGGCGTGAAAGATGAGCCAGTGCAGGGCAAAGAGGTTCCTCTGGAATGGACTGAGACTTCTGGGGGACTCTTAGAATGGTGGTACGACCATGGAGTTCCTCTCGCCTTTCCTGTTGAGAGTGCCTCCTCTTGAGATGCGACGGGAACGCCGGGAATTCTTTCCCGTTGAAAGCAGGGAAAGGATCCCTCATCTCGAGCTACGAGGGGGAAACGGGGATCCTCTGGATGTGGGCGGGACCATCGTGCTTCCTCTCCAGTGGAGACGGGTATGGCGGTGAACTTCTTGAGTCGCAGCAAGGGTGTGAAAGACCCTTTCGAAGTTCCAGAGGTTAGGTGTCATTAGTCTCCAGACGCCTCATCGGAAATACGCCTCATCTCGCCTGGAAGGGAGAACTTCCTGGATTTTCTCGAGTTGCGGCAGGTGCTCTCGAGTTACGACGGGAACCTCAGGGACCCGCTCTGGTGGCCTCAGGAGAGGCCAGTCCCCATGCGAGTTGCTAGGTGGCCTCTCGGGATTCCTCTCCCGTCGATACCGGGGCCAAAAACTTTGTGTGGAGTCAGGGCCGGAAACGAGGATTCCTCTCAGGGGCTGACATGGATCTTTGGGTACTTCTGGAGTCTCCCCAGGGGAGTCAGGCCTCGTCTCGAGTGGGGGCATGCACGTGCGCTTTCCTTCCAGGCTGTAGCAGCAATGTCACGCTTCCCGTCGCGTGGATCAAAGGATCTGCGGTATTCCCTCGAGGCTTTCCCTCGAGGCTTTCCCACAGGGCTGTCCCACGTGCCACCGTGGTGTGAGTCGATCCTCGGCATGAAAGATGAGCCAGTGCAGGGCAAAGAGGTTCCTCTGGAATGGACTGAGACATCTGGGGGACTCTTGGAATGGTGGTACGATCATGGAGTTCCTCTCGCCTTTCCTGTTGAGAATGCCTCCTCTTGAGATGCGACGGGAACGCCGGGAATTCTTTCCCGTTGAAAGCAGGGAAAGGATCCCTCATCTCGAGCTACGAGGGGGAAACGGGGATCCTCTGGATGTGGGCGGGACCATCGTGCTTCCTCTCGATTGGAGACGGGTATGGCGGTGAACTTCTTGAGTCGCAGCAAAGGTGTGAAAGACCCTTTCGAAGTTCCAGAGGTTAGGTGTCATTAGTCTCCAGACGCCTCATCGGAAATAGGCCTCATCTCGCCTGGAAGGGAGAACTTCCTGGATTTTCTCGAGTTGCAGCCGGTGTTCTCGAATTACGATGGGGACCTCAGGGACCCGCCCTGGTGGCCTCAGGAGAGGCCAGTCCCCATGCGAGTTGCTAGGGGGCCTCTCGGGATTCCTCTCCCTTCGATACCGGGGCCAAAAACCTTGTGTGGAGTCAGGGCCGGAACCGAGGATTCCTCTCAGGGGCTGACATGGATCTTTGGGTACTTCTGGAGTCTCCCCAGGGGAGTCAGGCCTCGTCTCGAGTGGGGGCATGCACGTGCGCTTTCCTTCCAGGCTGTAGCAGCAATGTCACGCTTCCCGTCGCGTGGATCAAAGGATCTGTGATTTTCCCTCGAGGCTTTCCCTCGAGGCTTTCCCACAGGGCTGTCCCACGTGCCACCGTGGTGTGAGTCGATCCTCGGCGTGAAAGATGAGCCAGTGCAGGGCAAAGAGGTTCCTCTGGAATGGACTGAGACATCTGGGGGACTCTTGGAATGGTGGTACGACCATGGAGTTCCTCTCGCCTTTCCTGTTGAGAGTGCCTCCTCTTGAGATGCGACGGGAACACCGGGAATTCTTTCCCGTTGAAAGCAGGGAAAGGATCCCTCATCTCGAGCTACGAGGGGGAAACGGGGCTCCTCTGGATGTGGGCGGGACCATCGTGCTTCCTCTCGAGTGGAGACGGGTATGGCGGTGAATTTCTTGAGTTTCAGCAAGGGTGTGAAAGACCCTTTCGAAGTTCCAGAGGTTAGGTGTCATTAATCTCCAGACGCCTCATCGGAAATAGGCCTCATCTCGCCTGGAAAGGAGAACTTCCTGGATTTTCTCGAGTTGCGGCAGGTGTTCTCGAGTTACGACGGGGACCTCAGGGACCCGCCCTGGTGGCCTCAGGAGAGGCCAGTCCCCATGCGAGTTGCTAGGGGGCCTCTCGGGATTCCTCTCCCGTTGATACCGGGGCCAAAAACCTTGTGTGGAGTCAGGGCCGGAACCGAGGATTCCTCTCAGGGGCTGACATGGATCTTTGGGTACTTCTGGAGTCTCCCCAGGGGAGTCAGGCCTCGTCTCGAGTGGGGGCATGCACGTGCGCTTTCCTTCCAGGCTGTAGCAGCAATGTCACGCTTCCCGTCGCGTGGATCAAAGGATCTGTGGTTTTCTCTCGAGGCTTTCCCACAGGGCTGTCCCACGTGCCACCGTGGTGTGAGTCGATCCTCGGCGTGAAAGATGAGCCAGTGCAGGGCAAAGAGGTTCCTCTGGAATGGACTGAGACATCTGGGGGACTCTTGGAATGGTGGTACGACCATGGAGTTCCTCTCGCCTTTCCTGTTGAGAGTGCCTCCTCTTGAGATGCGACGGGAACGCCGGCAATTCTTTCCCGTGGAAAGCAGGGAAAGGATCCCTCATCTCGAGCTACGAGGAGCACACGGGGCTCCTCTGGATCTGGGCGGGACCATCGTGCTTCCCTTCGAGTGGAGACGGGTATGGCGGTGAACTTCTTGAGTTGCAGCAAGGGTGTGAAAGACCCTTTCGAAGTTCCAGAGGTTAGGTGTCATTAGTCTCCAGACGCCTCATCGGAAATAGGCCTAATCTCGCCTGGAAGGGAGAACTTCCTGGATTTTCTCGAGTTGCGGCAGGTGTTCTCGAGTTACGACGGGGACCTCAGGGACCCGCCCTGGTGGCCTAAGGAGAGGCCAGTCCCCATGCGAGTTGCTAGGGGGCCTCTTGGGGTTCCTCTCCCGTCAATTCCGGGGCCATAAACCTTGTGTGTAGTCAGGGCCGGAACCGAGGATTCCTCTCAGGGGCTGACATGGATCTTTGGGTACTTCTGGAGTCTCCCCAGGGGAGTCAGGCATCGTCTCGAGTGGGGGCATGCACGTGCGCTTTCCTTCCAGGCTGTAGCAGCAATGTCACGCTTCCCGTCGCGTGGATCAAAGGATCTGCGGTATTCCCTCGAGGCTTTCCCTCGAGGCTTTCCCACAGGGCTGTCCCACGTGCCACCGTGGTGTGAGTCGATCCTCGGCATGAAAGATGAGCCAGTGCAGGGCAAAGAGGTTCCTCTGGAATGGACTGAGACATCTGGGGGACTCTTGGAATGGTGGTACGACCATGGAGTTCCTCTCGCCTTTCCTGTTGAGAATGCCTCCTCTTGAGATGCGACGGGAACGCCGGGAATTCTTTCCCGTTGAAAGCAGGGAAAGGATCCCTCATCTCGAGCTACGAGGGGGAAACGGGGATCCTCTGGATGTGGGCGGGACCATCGTGCTTCCTCTCGAGTGGAGACGGGTATGGCGGTGAACTTCTTGAGTCGCAGCAAAGGTGTGAAAGACCCTTTCGAAGTTCCAGAGGTTAGGTGTCATTAATCTCCAGACGCCTCATCGGAAATAGGCCTCATCTCGCCTGGAAGGGAGAACTTCCTGGATTTTCTCGAGTTGCAGCCGGTGTTCTCGAATTACGATGGGGACCTCAGGGACCCGCCCTGGTGGCCTCAGGAGAGGCCAGTCCCCATGCGAGTTGCTAGGGGGCCTCTCGGGATTCCTCTCCCTTCGATACCGGGGCCAAAAACCTTGTGTGGAGTCAGGGCCGGAACCGAGGATTCCTCTCAGGGGCTGACATGGATCTTTGGGTACTTGTGGAGTCTCCCCAGGGGAGTCAGGCCTCGTCTCGAGTGGGGGCATGCACGTGCGCTTTCCTTCCAGGCTGTAGCAGCAATGTCACGCTTCCCGTCGCGTGGAGCAAAGGATCTGTGATTTTCCCTCGAGGCTTTCCCTCGAGGCTTTCCCACAGGGCTGTCCCACGTGCCACCGTGGTGTGAGTCGATCCTCGGCGTGAAAGATGAGCCAGTGCAGGGCAAAGAGGTTCCTCTGGAATGGACTGAGACATCTGGGGGACTCTTGGAATTGTGGTACGACCATGGAGTTCCTCTCGCCTTTCCTGTTGAGAGTGCCTCCTCTTGAGATGCGACGGGAACACCGGGAATTCTTTCCCGTTGAAAGCAGGGAAAGGATCCCTCATCTCGAGCTACGAGGGGGAAACGGGGCTCCTCTGGATGTGGGCGGGACCATCGTGCTTCCTCTCGAGTGGAGACGGGTATGGCGGTGAATTTCTTGAGTTTCAGCAAGGGTGTGAAAGACCCTTTCGAAGTTCCAGAGGTTAGGTGTCATTAATCTCCAGACGCCTCATCGGAAATAGGCCTCATCTCGCCTGGAAAGGAGAACTTCCTGGATTTTCTCGAGTTGCGGCAGGTGTTCTCGAGTTACGACGGGGACCTCAGGGACCCGCCCTGGTGGCCTCAGGAGAGACCAGTCCCCATGCGAGTTGCTAGGGGGCCTCTCGGGATTCCTCTCCCGTCGATACCGGGGCCAAAAACCTTGTGTGGAGTCAGGGCCGGAACCGAGGATTCCTCTCAGGGGCTGACATGGATCTTTGGGTACTTCTGGAGTCTCCCCAGGGGAGTCAGGCCTCGTCTCGAGTGGGGGCATGCACGTGCGCTTTCCTTCCAGGCTGTAGCAGCAATGTCACGCTTCCCGTCGCGTGGATCAAAGGATCTGTGGTTTTCTCTCGAGGCTTTCCCACAGGGCTGTCCCACGTGCCACCGTGGTGTGAGTCGATCCTCGGCGTGAAAGATGAGCCAGTGCAGGGCAAAGAGGTTCCTCTGGAATGGACTGAGACATCTGGGGGACTCTTGGAATGGTGGTACGACCATGGAGTTCCTCTCGCCTTTCCTGTTGAGAGTGCCTCCTCTTGAGATGCGACGGGAACGCCGGCAATTCTTTCCCGTGGAAAGCAGGGAAAGGATCCCTCATCTCGAGCTACGAGGGGGACACGGGGCTCCTCTGGATCTGGGCGGGACCATCGTGCTTCCCTTCGAGTGGAGACGGGTATGGCGGTGAACTTCTTGAGTTGCAGCAAGGGTGTGAAAGACCCTTTCGAAGTTCCAGAGGTTAGGTGTCATTAGTCTCCAGACGCCTCATCGGAAATAGGCCTAATCTCGCCTGGAAGGGAGAACTTCCTGGATTTTCTCGAGTTGCGGCAGGTGTTCTCGAGTTACGACGGGGACCTCAGGGACCCGCCCTGGTGGCCTAAGGAGAGGCCAGTCCCCATGCGAGTTGCTAGGGGGCCTCTTGGGTTTCCTCTCCCGTCAATTCCGGGGCCATAAACCTTGTGTGTAGTCAGGGCCGGAACCGAGGATTCCTCTCAGGGGCTGACATGGATCTTTGGGTACTTCTGGAGTCTCCCCAGGGGAGTCAGGCCTCGTCTCGAGTGGGCGCATGCACGTGCGCTTTCCTTCGAGGCTGTAGCAGCAATGTCACGCTTCTTGTGGCGTGGATCAAAGGATCTGTGGTTTTCCCTCGAGGCTTTCCCTCGAGGCTTTCCCACAGGGCTGTCCCACGTGCCACCGTGGTGTGAATCGATCCTCGGGGTGAAAGATGAGTCAGTGCAGGGCAAAGAAGTTCCTCTGGAATGGACTGAGACATCTGGGGGACTCTTGGAATGGTGGTACGACCATGGAGTTCCTCTCGCCTTTCCTGTTGAGAGTGCCTCCTCTTGAGATGCGATGGGAACGCCGGGAATTCTTTCCCGTTGAAAGCAGGGAAAGGATCCGTCATCTCGAGCTCCGAGGAGTAAACGGGGCTCCTATAGATGTGGGCGGGACCATCGTGCTTCCTCTCGAGTGGAGACGGGTATGGCGGTGAACTTCTTGAGTTGCAGCAAGGGTGTGAAAGACCCTTTCGAAGTTACAAACGTTAGGGGTCATTAGTCTCCAGACGCCTCATCGCAAATAGGCCTCATCTCGCCTGGAAGGGAGAACTTCCTGGATTTTCTCGAGTTGCGGCAGGTGTTCTCGAGTTACGACGGGGACCTCAGGGACCCGCCCTGGTGGCCTCAGGAGAGGCCAGTCCCCATGCGAGGTGATAGGGGGCCTCTCGGGATTCCTCTCCCGTCGATACCGGGGCCATAAACCTTGTGTGTTGTCAGGGCCGGAACCGAGGATTCTTCTCAGGGGCTGAGATGGATCTTTGGGTACTTCTGAGGTCTCCCCAGCGGAGTCAGGCCTCGTCTCGAGTGGGGGCATGCACATGCGCTTTCCTTCCAGGCTGTAGCAGCAATGTCACGCTTCCCGTCGCGTGCATCAAAGGATCTGTGGTTTTCCCTCGAGGCTTTCCCACAGGGCTGTCCCACGTGCCACCGTGGTGTGAGTCGATCCTAGGCGTGAAAGATGAGCCAGTGCAGGGCAAAGAGGTTCCTATGGAATGGACTGAGACATCTGGGGGACTCTTGGAATGATGGTACGACCATGGAGTTCCTCTCGCCTTTCCTGTTGAGAGTGCCTCCTCTTGAGATGCGACGGGACGCCGGGAATTCTTTCCCGTTGAATGCAGGGAAAGGATCCCTCATCTCGAGCTACGAGGGGGAAACGGGGCTCCTCTGGATGTGGGCGGGACCGTCGTGCTTCCTCTCGAGTGGACACGGGTATGGCGGTGAACTTCTTGAGTTGCAGCAAGGGTGTGAAAGACCCTTTCGAAGTTCCAGAGGTTAGGTGTCATTAGTCTCCAGACGCCTCATCGGAAATAGGCCTCATCTCGCCTGGAAGGGAGAACTTCCTGGATTTTCTCGAGTTGCGGCAGGTGTTCTCGAGTTACGACGGGGACCTCAGGGACCCGACCTGGTGGCCTCAGGAGAGGCCAGTCCCCATGCGAGTTGCTAGGGGGCCTCTCGGGATTCCTCTCCCGTCGATACCGGGGCCAAAAACCTTGTGTGGAGTCAGGGCCGGAACCGAGGATTCCTCTCAGGGGCTGACATGGATCTTTGTGTCCTTCTGGAGTCTCCCCATGGGAGTCAGGCCTCGTCTCGAGTGGGGGCATGCACGTGCGCTTTCCTTCCAGGCTGTAGTAGCAATGTCACGCTTCCCATCGCGTGGATCAAAGGATCTGTGGTTTTCCCTCGAGGCTTTCCCTCGAGGCTTTCCCACAGGGCTGTCCCACGTGCCACCGTGGTGTGAGTCGATCCTCGGCGTGAAAGATGAGCCAGTGCAGGGCAAAGAGCTTCCTCTGGAATGGACTGAGACATCTGGGGGACTCTTGGAATGGTGGTACGACCATGGAGTTCCTCTCGCCTTTCCTGTTGAGAGTGCCTCCGCTTGAGATGCGACGGGAACGCCGGGAATTCTTTCCCATTGAAAGCAGGGAAAGGATTCCTCATCTCGAGCTACGAGGGGGAAAGGGGGCTCCTCTGGATGTGGGCGGGACGATCGTGCTTCCTCTCGAGTGGAGCCGGGTATGGCGGTGAACTTCTTGAGTTGCAGCAAGGGTGTTAAAGACCCTTTCGAAGTTCCAGAGGTTAGGTGTCATTAGTCTCCAGACGCCTCATCGGAAATAGGCCTCATCTCGCCTGGAAGGGGGAACTTCCTGGAATTTCTCGAGTTGTGGCAGGTGTTCTCGAGTTACTACGGGGACCTCAGGGACCCGCCCTGGTGGCCTCAGGAGAGGCCAGTCCCCATGCGAGTTGCTAGGGGGCCTCTCGGGATTCCTCTCCCGCCGATACCGGGGCCAAAAACCTTGTGTGGAGTCAGGGCCTGAACCGAGGATTCCTCTCACGGGCTGACATGGATCTTTGGGTACTTCTGGAGTCTCCCCAGGGGAGTCAGGCCTCGTCTCGAGTCGGGGCATGCACGTGCACTTTCCTTCCAGGCTGTAGCAGCAATGTCACGCTTCCCGTGGCGTGGATCAAAGGATCTGTGGTTTTCCCTCGAGGCTTTCCCTCGAGGCTTTCCCACAGGGCTGTCCCACGTGCCACTGTGGTGTGAGTCGATCCTCGGCGTGAAAGATGAGCGAGTGCAGGGCAAAGAGCTTCCTCTGGAATGGACTGAGACATCTGGGGGACTCTTGGAATGGTGGTACGACCATGGAGTTCCTCTCGCCTTTCCTGTTGAGAGTGCCTCCGCTTGAGATGCGACGGGAACGCCGGGAATTCTTTCCCATTGAAAGCAGGGAAAGGATTCCTCATCTCGAGCTACGAGGGGGAAAGGGGGCTCCTCTGGATGTGGGCGGGACGATCGTGCTTCCTCTCGAGTGGAGCCGGGTATGGCGGTGAACTTCTTGAGTTGCAGCAAGGGTGTTAAAGACCCTTTCGAAGTTCCAGAGGTTAGGTGTCATTAGTCTCCAGACGCCTCATCGGAAATAGGCCTCATCTCGCCTGGAAGGGGGAACTTCCTGGAATATCTCGAGTTGCGGCAGGTGTTCTCGAGTTAAGACGGGGACCTCAGGGACCCGCCCTGGTGGCCTCAGGAGAGGCCAGTCCCCATGCGAGTTGCTAGGGGGCCTCTCGGGATTCCTCTCCCGTGGATACCGGGGCCAAAAACCTTGTGTGGAGTCAGGGCCGTAACCGAGGATTCCTCTCAGGGGCTGACATGGATCTTTGGGTACTTCTGGAGTCTCCCCAGGGGAGTCAGGCCTCGTCTCGAGTCGGGGCATGCACGTGCACTTTCCTTCCAGGCTGTAGCAGCAATGTCACGCTTCCCGTGGCGTGGATCAAAGGATCTGTGGTTTTCCCTCGAAGCTTTCCCTCGAGGCTTTCACACAGGGCTGTCCCACGTGCCACCGTGGTGTGAGTCGATCCTCGGCGTGAAAGATGAGCCAGTGCAGGGCAAAGAGGTTCCTCTGGAATGGACTGAGACATCTGGGGGACTCTTGGAATGGTGGTACGACCATGGAGTTCCTCTCGCCTTTCCTGTTGAGAGTGCCTCCGCTTGAAATGCGACGGGAACGCCGGGAATTCTTTCCCATTGAAAGCAGGGAAAGGATTCCTCATCTCGAGCTACGAGGGGGAAAGGGGGCTCCTCTGGATGTGGGCGGGACGATCGTGCTTCCTCTCGAGTGTAGACGGGTATGGCGGTGAACTTCTTGAGTTGCAGCAAGGGTGTGAAAGACCCTTTCGAAGTTCCAGAGTTTAGGTGTCATTAGTCTCCAGACGCCTCATCGGAAATAGGCCTCATCTCGCCTGGAAGGGAGAACTTCCTGGATTTTCTCGAGTTGCGGCAGGTGTTCTCGAGTTACGACGGGGACCTCAGGGACCCGCCCTGGTGGCCTCAGGAGAGGCCAGTCCCCATGCGAGTTGCTAGGGGGCCTCTCGGGATTCCTCTCCCGTCGATACCGGGGCCAAAAACCTTGTGTGGAGTCAGGGCCGGAACCGAGGATTCCTCTCAGTGGCTGACATGGATCTTTGGGTACTTCTGGAGTCTCCCCAGGGGAGTCAGGCCTCGTCTCGAGTGGGGGCATGCACGTGCGCTTTCCTTCAAGGCTGTAGCAGCAATGTCACGCTTCCCGTGGCGTGAATCAAACGATCTGTGGTTTTCCCTCGAGGCTTTCCCTCGAGGCTTTCCCACAGGGCTGTCCCACGTGCCACCGTGGTGTGAGTCGATCCTCGGCGTGAAAGATGAGCCAGTGTAGGGCAAAGAGCTTCCTCTGGAATGGACTGAGACATCTGGGGGACTCTTGGAATGGTGGTACGACCATGGAGTTCCTCTCGCCTTTCCTGTTGAGAGTGCCTCCTCTTGAGATGCGACGGGAACGCCGGGAACTCTTTCCCGTTGAAAGCAGGGATAGGATCCCTCATCTCGAGCTACGAGGGGGAAACGGGGCTCCTCTGGATGTGGGCGGGACTATCGTGCTTCCTCTCGAGTGGAGACGGGTATGGCGGTGAACTTCTTAAGTTGCAGCAAGGGTGTGAAAGACCCTTTCGAAGTTCCAGAGGTTAGGTGTCATTAGTCTCCAGACGCCTCATCGGAAATAGGCCTCATCTCGCCTGGAAGGGAGAACTTCCTGGATTTTCTCGAGTTGCGGCAGGTGTTCTCGAGTTACGACGGGGACCTCAGGGACCCGCCCTGGTGGCCTCAGGAGAGGCCAGTCCCCATGCGAGTTGCTAGGGGGCCTCTCGGGATTCCTCTCCCGTCGATACCGGGGCCAAAAACCTTGTGTGGAGTCAGGGCCGGAACCGAGGATTCCTCTCAGGGGCTGACATGGATCTTTGTGTCCTTCTGGAGTCTCCCCATGGGAGTCAGGCCTCGTCTCGAGTGGGGGCATGCACGTGCGCTTTCCTTCAAGGCTGTAGCAGCAATGTCACGCTTCCCGTGGCGTGAATCAAACGATCTGTGGTTTTCCCTCGAGGCTTTCCCTCGAGGCTTTCCCACAGGGCTGTCCCACGTGCCACCGTGGTGTGAGTCGATCCTCGGCGTGAAAGATGAGCCAGTGTAGGGCAAAGAGCTTCCTCTGGAATGGACTGAGACATCTGGGGGACTCTTGGAATGGTGGTACGACCATGGAGTTCCTCTCGCCTTTCCTGTTGAGAGTGCCTCCTCTTGAGATGCGACGGGAACGCCGGGAACTCTTTCCCGTTGAAAGCAGGGAAAGGATCCCTCATCTCGAGCTACGAGGGGGAAACGGGGCTCCTCTGGATGTGGGCGGGACTATCGTGCTTCCTCTCGAGTGGAGACGGGTATGGCGGTGAACTTCTTGAGTTGCAGCAAGGGTGTGAAAGACCCTTTCGAAGTTCCAGAGGTTAGGTGTCATTAGTCTCCAGACGCCGGATCGGAAATAGGCCTCATCTCGCCTGGAAGGGAGAACTTCCTGGATTTTCTCGAGTTGCGGCAGGTGTTCTCGAGTTACGACGGGGACCTCAGGGACCCGCCCTGGTGGCCTCAGGAGAGGCCAGTCCCCATGCGAGTTGCTAGGGGGCCTCTCGGGATTCCTCTCCCGTCGATACCGGGGCCAAAAACCTTGTGTGGAGTCAGGGCCGGAACCGAGGATTCCTCTCAGGGGCTGACATGGATCTTTGTGTCCTTCTGGAGTCTCCCCATGGGAGTCAGGCCTCGTCTCGAGTGGGGGCATGCACGTGCGCTTTCCTTCCAGGCTGTAGTAGCAATGTCACGCTTCCCATCGCGTGGATCAAAGGATCTGTGGTTTTCCCTCGAGGCTTTCCCTCGAGGCTTTCCCACAGGGCTGTCCCACGTGCCACCGTGGTGTGAGTCGATCCTCGGCGTGAAAGATGAGCCAGTGCAGGGCAAAGAGGTTCCTCTGGAATGGACTGAGACATCTGGGGGACTCTTGGAATGGTGGTACGACCATGGAGTTCCTCTCGCCTTTCCTGTTGAGAGTGCCTCCGCTTGAGATGCGACGGGAACGCCGGGAATTCTTTCCCATTGAAAGCAGGGAAAGGATTCCTCATCTCGAGCTACGAGGGGGAAAGGGGGCTCCTCTGGATGTGGGCGGGACGATCGTGCTTCCTCTCGAGTGGAGCCGGGTATGGCGGTGAACTTCTTGAGTTGCAGCAAGGGTGTTAAAGACCCTTTCGAAGTTCCAGAGGTTAGGTGTCATTAGTCTCCAGACGCCTCATCGGAAATAGGCCTCATCTCGCCTGGAAGGGGGAACTTCCTGGAATTTCTCGAGTTGTGGCAGGTGTTCTCGAGTTACTACGGGGACCTCAGGGACCCGCCCTGGTGGCCTCAGGAGAGGCCAGTCCCCATGCGAGTTGCTAGGGGGCCTCTCGGGATTCCTCTCCCGCCGATACCGGGGCCAAAAACCTTGTGTGGAGTCAGGGCCTGAACCGAGGATTCCTCTCACGGGCCGACATGGATCTTTGGGTACTTCTGGAGTCTCCCCAGGGGAGTCAGGCCTCGTCTCGAGTCGGGGCATGCACGTGCACTTTCCTTCCAGGCTGTAGCAGCAATGTCACGCTTCCCGTGGCGTGGATCAAAGGATCTGTGGTTTTCCCTCGAGGCTTTCCCTCGAGGCTTTCCCACAGGGCTGTCCCACGTGCCACTGTGGTGTGAGTCGATCCTCGGCGTGAAAGATGAGCGAGTGCAGGGCAAAGAGCTTCCTCTGGAATGGACTGAGACATCTGGGGGACTCTTGGAATGGTGGTACGACCATGGAGTTCCTCTCGCCTTTCCTGTTGAGAGTGCCTCCGCTTGAGATGCGACGGGAACGCCGGGAATTCTTTCCCATTGAAAGCAGGGAAAGGATTTCTCATCTCGAGCTACGAGGGGGAAAGGGGGCTCCTCTGGATGTGGGCGGGACGATCGTGCTTCCTCTCGAGTGGAGCCGGGTATGGCGGTGAACTTCTTGAGTTGCAGCAAGGGTGTTAAAGACCCTTTCGAAGTTCCAGAGGTTAGGTGTCATTAGTCTCCAGACGCCTCATCGGAAATAGGCCTCATCTCGCCTGGAAGGGGGAACTTCCTGGAATATCTCGAGTTGCGGCAGGTGTTCTCGAGTTAAGACGGGGACCTCAGGGACCCGCCCTGGTGGCCTCAGGAGAGGCCAGTCCCCATGCGAGTTGCTAGGGGGCCTCTCGGGATTCCTCTCCCGTCGATACCGGGGCCAAAAACCTTGTGTGGAGTCAGGGCCGTAACCGAGGATTCCTCTCAGGGGCTGACATGGATCTTTGGGTACTTCTGGAGTCTCCCCAGGGGAGTCAGGCCTCGTCTCGAGTCGGGGCATGCACGTGCACTTTCCTTCCAGGCTGTCGCAGCAATGTCACGCTTCCCGTGGCGTGGATCAAAGGATCTGTGGTTTTCCCTCGAAGCTTTCCCTCGAGGCTTTCCCACAGGGCTGTCCCACGTGCCACCGTGGTGTGAGTCGATCCTCGGCGTGAAAGATGAGCCAGTGCAGGGCAAAGAGCTTCCTCTGGAATGGACTGAGACATCTGGGGGACTCTTGGAATGGTGGTACGACCATGGAGTTCCTCTCGCCTTTCCTGTTGAGAGTGCCTCCGCTTGAAATGCGACGGGAACGCCGGGAATTCTTTCCCATTGAAAGCAGGGAAAGGATTCCTCATCTCGAGCTACGAGGGGGAAAGGGGGCTCCTCTGGATGTGGGCGGGACGATCGTGCTTCCTCTCGAGTGTAGACGGGTATGGCGGTGAACTTCTTGAGTTGCAGCAAGGGTGTGAAAGACCCTTTCGAAGTTCCAGAGTTTAGGTTTCATTAGTCTCCAGACGCCTCATCGGAAATAGGCCTCATCTCGCCTGGAAGGGAGAACTTCCTGGATTTTCTCGAGTTGCGGCAGGTGTTCTCGAGTTACGACGGGGACCTCAGGGACCCGCCCTGGTGGCCTCAGGAGAGGCCAGTCCCCATGCGAGTTGCTAGGGGGCCTCTCGGGATTCCTCTCCCGTCGATACCGGGGCCAAAAACCTTGTGTGGAGTCAGGGCCGGAACCGAGGATTCCTCTCAGTGGCTGACATGGATCTTTGGGTACTTCTGGAGTCTCCCCAGGGGAGTCAGGCCTCGTCTCGAGTGGGGGCATGCACGTGCGCTTTCCTTCAAGGCTGTAGCAGCAATGTCACGCTTCCCGTGGCGTGAATCAAACGATCTGTGGTTTTCCCTCGAGGCTTTCCCTCGAGGCTTTCCCACAGGGCTGTCCCACGTGCCACCGTGGTGTGAGTCGATCCTCGGCGTGAAAGATGAGCCAGTGTAGGGCAAAGAGCTTCCTCTGGAATGGACTGAGACATCTGGGGGACTCTTGGAATGGTGGTACGACCATGGAGTTCCTCTCGCCTTTCCTGTTGAGAGTGCCTCCTCTTGAGATGCGACGGGAACGCCGGGAACTCTTTCCCGTTGAAAGCAGGGATAGGATCCCTCATCTCGAGCTACGAGGGGGAAACGGGGCTCCTCTGGATGTGGGCGGGACTATCGTGCTTCCTCTCGAGTGGAGACGGGTATGGCGGTGAACTTCTTGAGTTGCAGCAAGGGTGTGAAAGACCCTTTCGAAGTTCCAGAGGTTAGGTGTCATTAGTCTCCAGACGCCGGATCGGAAATAGGCCTCATCTCGCCTGGAAGGGAGAACTTCCTGGATTTTCTCGAGTTGCGGCAGGTGTTCTCGAGTTACGACGGGGACCTCAGGGACCCGCCCTGGTGGCCTCAGGAGAGGCCAGTCCCCATGCGAGTTGCTAGGGGGCCTCTCGGGATTCCTCTCCCGTCGATACCGGGGCCAAAAACCTTGTGTGGAGTCAGGGCCGGAACCGAGGATTCCTCTCAGGGGCTGACATGGATCTTTGTGTCCTTCTGGAGTCTCCCCATGGGAGTCAGGCCTCGTCTCGAGTGGGGGCATGCACGTGCGCTTTCCTTCCAGGCTGTAGTAGCAATGTCACGCTTCCCATCGCGTGGATCAAAGGATCTGTGGTTTTCCCTCGAGGCTTTCCCTCGAGGCTTTCCCACAGGGCTGTCCCACGTGCCACCGTGGTGTGAGTCGATCCTCGGCGTGAAAGATGAGCCAGTGCAGGGCAAAGAGGTTCCTCTGGAATGGACTGAGACATCTGGGGGACTCTTGGAATGGTGGTACGACCATGGAGTTCCTCTCGCCTTTCCTGTTGAGAGTGCCTCCGCTTGAGATGCGACGGGAACGCCGGGAATTCTTTCCCATTGAAAGCAGGGAAAGGATTCCTCATCTCGAGCTACGAGGGGGAAAGGGGGCTCCTCTGGATGTGGGCGGGACGATCGTGCTTCCTCTCGAGTGGAGCCGGGTATGGCGGTGAACTTCTTGAGTTGCAGCAAGGGTGTGAAAGACCCTTTCGAAGTTCCAGAGGTTAGGTGTCATTAGTCTCCAGACGCCTCATCGGAAATAGGCCTCATCTCGCCTGGAAGGGGGAACTTCCTGGAATTTCTCGAGTTGTGGCAGGTGTTCTCGAGTTACTACGGGGACCTCAGGGACCCGCCCTGGTGGCCTCAGGAGAGGCCAGTCCCCATGCGAGTTGCTAGGGGGCCTCTCGGGATTCCTCTCCCGCCGATACCGGGGCCAAAAACCTTGTGTGGAGTCAGGGCCTGAACCGAGGATTCCTCTCAGGGGCTGACATGGATCTTTGGGTACTTCTGGAGTCTCCCCAGGGGAGTCAGGCCTCGTCTCGTGTCGGGGCATGCACGTGCACTTTCCTTCCAGGCTGTAGCAGCAATGTCACGCTTCCCGTGGCGTGGATCAAAGGATCTGTGGTTTTCCCTCGAGGCTTTCCCTCGAGGCTTTCCCACAGGGCTGTCCCACGTGCCACTGTGGTGTGAGTCGATCCTCGGCGTGAAAGATGAGCGAGTGCAGGGCAAAGAGCTTCCTCTGGAATGGACTGAGACATCTGGGGGACTCTTGGAATGGTGGTACGACCATGGAGTTCCTCTCGCCTTTCCTGTTGAGAGTGCCTCCGCTTGAGATGCGACGGGAACGCCGGGAATTCTTTCCCATTGAAAGCAGGGAAAGGATTCCTCATCTCGAGCTACGAGGGGGAAAGGGGGCTCCTCTGGATGTGGGCGGGACGATCGTGCTTCCTCTCGAGTGGAGCCGGGTATGGCGGTGAACTTCTTGAGTTGCAGCAAGGGTGTTAAAGACCCTTTCGAAGTTCCAGAGGTTAGGTGTCATTAGTCTCCAGACGCCTCATCGGAAATAGGCCTCATCTCGCCTGGAAGGGGGAACTTCCTGGAATATCTCGAGTTGCGGCAGGTGTTCTCGAGTTAAGACGGGGACCTCAGGGACCCGCCCTGGTGGCCTCAGGAGAGGCCAGTCCCCATGCGAGTTGCTAGGGGGCCTCTCGGGATTCCTCTCCCGTCGATACCGGGGCCAAAAACCTTGTGTGGAGTCAGGGCCGTAACCGAGGATTCCTCTCAGGGGCTGACATGGATCTTTGGGTACTTCTGGAGTCTCCCCAGGGGAGTCAGGCCTCGTCTCGAGTCGGGGCATGCACGTGCACTTTCCTTCCAGGCTGTAGCAGCAATGTCACGCTTCCCGTGGCGTGGATCAAAGGATCTGTGGTTTTCCCTCGAAGCTTTCCCTCGAGGCTTTCCCACAGGGCTGTCCCACGTGCCACCGTGGTGTGAGTCGATCCTCGGCGTGAAAGATGAGCCAGTGCAGGGCAAAGAGGTTCCTCTGGAATGGACTGAGACATCTGGGGGACTCTTGGAATGGTGGTACGACCATGGAGTTCCTCTCGCCTTTCCTGTTGAGAGTGCCTCCGCTTGAAATGCGACGGGAACGCCGGGAATTCTTTCCCATTGAAAGCAGGGAAAGGATTCCTCATCTCGAGCTACGAGGGGGAAAGGGGGCTCCTCTGGATGTGGGCGGGACGATCGTGCTTCCTCTCGAGTGGAGCCGGGTATGGCGGTGAACTTCTTGAGTTGCAACAAGGGTGTGAAAGACCCTTTCGAAGTTCCAGAGTTTAGGTGTCATTAGTCTCCAGACGCCTCATCGGAAATAGGCCTCATCTCGCCTGGAAGGGAGAACTTCCTGGATTTTCTCGAGTTGCGGCAGGTGTTCTCGAGTTACGACGGGGACCTCAGGGACCGGCCCTGGTGGCCTCAGGAGAGGCCAGTCCCCATGCGAGTTGCTAGGGGGCCTCTCGGGATTCCTCTCCCATCGATACCCGGGCCAAAAACCTTTTGTGGAGTCAGGGCCGGAACCGAGGATTCCTCTCACTGGCTGATATGGATCTTTGGGTACTTCTGGAGTCTCGCCAGGGGAAACAGGCCTCATCTCGAGTGGGGGCATGCACGTGCGCTTTCCTTCCAGGCTGTAGCAGCAATGTCACGCTTCCCATCGCGTGGATCAAAGGATCTGTGGTTTTCCCTCGAGGCTTTCCCTCGAGGCTTTCCCACAGGGCTGTCCCACGTGCCACCGTGGTGTGAGTCGATCCTCGGCGTGAAAGATGAGCTAGTGCAGGGCAAAGAGGTTCCTCTGGAATGGACTGAGACATCTGGGGGACTCTTGGAATGGTGGTACGACCATGGAGTTCCTCTCGCCTTTCCTGTTGAGAGTGCCTCCTCTTGAGATGCGACGGGAACGCCGGGAACTCTTTCCCGTTGAAAGCAGGGAAATGATCGCTCATCTCGAGCTAGGAGGGGGAAACGGGGCTCCTCTGGATGTGGGCGGGACCATCGTGCTTCCTCTCGAGTGGAGACGGGTATGGCGGTGAACTTCTTGAGTTGCAGCAAGGGTGTGAAAGACCCTTTCGAAGTTCCAGAGGTTAGGTGTCATTAGTCTCCAGACGCCTCATCGGAAATAGGCCTCATCTCGCCTGGAAGGGAGAACATCCTGGATTTTCTCGAGTTGCGGCAGGTGTTCTCGAGTTACGACGGGGACCTCAGGGACCCGCCCTGGTGGCCTCAGGAGAGGCCAGTCCCCATGCGAGTTGCTAGGGGGCCTCTCGGGATTCCTCTCCCGTCGATACCGGGGCCAAAAACCTTGTGTGGAGTCAGGGCCGTAACCGAGGATTCCTCTCAGGGGCTGACATGGATCTTTGGGTACTTCTGGAGTCTCCCCAGGGGAGTCAGGCCTCGTCTCGAGTCGGGGCATGCACGTGCACTTTCCTTCCAGGCTGTAGCAGCAATGTCACGCTTCCCGTCGCGTGGATCAAAGGATCTGTGGTTTTCCCTCGAGGCTTTCCCTCGAGGCTTTCCCACAGGGCTGTCCCACGTGCCACCGTGGTGTGAGTCGAACCTCGGCGTGAAAGATGAGCCAGTGCAGGGCAAAGAGCTTCCTCTGGAATGGACTAAGACATCTGGGGGACTCTTGGAATGGTGGTACGACCATGGAGTTCCTCTCGCCTTTCCTGTTGAGAGTACCTCCGCTTGAAATGCGACGGGAACGCCGGGAATTCTTTCCCATTGAAAGCAGGGAAAGGATTCCTCATCTCGAGCTACGAGGGGGAAAGGGGGCTCCTCTGGATGTGGGCGGGACGATCGTGCTTCCTCTCGAGTGGAGACGGGTATGGCGGTGAACTTCTTGAGTTGCAGCAAGGGTGTGAAAGACCCTTTCGAAGTTCCAGAGGTTAGGTGTCATTAGTCTCCAGACGCCTCATCGGAAATAGGCCTCATCTCGCCTGGAAGGGAGAACTTCCTGGATTTTCTCGAGTTGCGGCAGGTGTTCTCGAGTTACGACGGGGACCTCAGGGACCGGCCCTGGTGGCCTCAGGAGAGGCCAGTCCCCATGCGAGTTGCTAGGGGGCCTCTCGGGATTCCTCTCCCGTCGATACCGGGGCCAAAAACCTTGTGTGGAGTCAGGGCCGGAACCGAGGATTCCTCTCACGGGCTGATATGGATCTTTGGGTACTTCTGGAGTCTCGCCAGGGGAGACAGGCCTCATCTCGAGTGGGGGCATGCACGTGCGCTTTCCTTCCAGGCTGTAGCAGCAATGTCACGCTTCCCATCGCGTGGATCAAAGGATCTGTGGTTTTCCCTCGAGGCTTTCCCTCGAGGCTTTCCCACAGGGCTGTCCCACGTGCCACCGTGGTGTGAGTCGATCCTCGGAGTGAAAGATGAGCCAGTGCAAGGCAAAGAGGTTCCTCTGGAATGGACTGAGACATCTGGGGGACTCTTGGAATGGTGGTACGACCATGGAGTTCCACTCGCGTTTCCTGTTGAGAGTGCCTCCTCTTGAGATGCGACGGGAACGCCGGGAATTCTTTCCCGTTGAAAGCAGGGAAACGATCGCTCATCTCGAGCTAGGAGGGGGAAACGGGGCTCCTCTGGATGTGGGCGGGACGATCGTGCTTCCTCTCGAGTGGAGACGAGTATGGCGGTGAACTTCTTGAGTTGCAGCAAGGGTGTGAAAGACCCTTTCGAAGTTCCAGAGTTTAGGTGTCATTAGTCTCCAGACGCTTGATCGGAAATAGGCCTCATCTCGCCTGGAAGGGAGAACTTCCTGGATTTTCTCGAGTTGCGGCAGGTGTTCTCGAGTTACGACGGGGACCTCAGGGACCCGCCCTGGTGGCCTCAGGAGAGGCCAGTCCCCATGCGACTTGCTAGGGGGCCTCTCGGGATACCTCTCCCGTCGATACCGGGGCCAAAAACATTGTGTGGAGTCAGGGCCGGAAACGAAGATTCCTCTCAGGGGCTGACATGGATCTTTGGGTACTTCTGGAGTCTCCCCAAGGGAGTCAGGCCTCGTCTCGAGTCGGGGCATGCACGTGCACTTTCCTTCCAGGCTGTAGCAGCAATGTCACGCTTCCCGTGGCCTGGATCAATGGATCTGTGGTTTTCCCTCGAGGCTTTCCCACAGGGCTGTCCCACGTGCCACCGTGGTGTTAGTCGATCCTCGGCGTGAAAGATGAGCCAGTGCAGGGCAAAGAGGTTCCTCTGGAATGGACTGAGACATCTGGGGGACTCTTGAAATGGTGGTAAGACCATGCAGTTCCTCTCGCCTTTCTTGTTGAGAGTGCCTCCTCTTGAGATGCAACGGGAACGCCGGGAATTCTTTCCCGTTGAAAGCAGGGAAAGGATCCCTCATCTCGAGCTACGAGGGGGAAACGGGGCTCCTCTGGATGTGGGCGGGACCATCGTGCTTCCTCTCGAGTGGAGACGGGTATGGCGGTGAACTTATTGAGTTGCAGAAAGGGTGTGAAAGACCCTTTCGAAGGTCCAGAGGTTAGGTGTCATTAGTCTCCAGATGCCTCATCGGAAATAGGCCTCATCTCGCCTGGAAGGGGGAACTTCCAGGAATTTCTCGAGTTGTGGCAGGTGTTCTCGAGTTACGACGGGGACCTCAGGGACCCGCCCTGGTGGCCTCAGGAGAGGCCAGTCCCCATGCGAGTTGCTAGGGGGCCTCTCGGGATTCCTCTCCCGTCGATACCGGGGCCAAAAACCTTGTGTGGAGTCAGGGCCGGAACCGAGGATTCCTCTCAGGGGCTGACATGGATCTTTGGATACTTCTGGAGTCTCCCCAGGGGAGTCAGGCCTCGTCTCGAGTCGGGGCATGCACGTTCACTTTCATTCCAGGCTGTAGCAGCAATGTCACGCTTCCCGTGGCGTGGATCAAAGGATCTGTGGTTTTCCCTCGAGGCTTTCCCTCGAGGCTTTCCCACAGGGCTGTCCAACGTGCCACCGTGGTGTAAGTCGATCCTCGGCGTGAAAGATGAGCCAGTGCAGGGCAAAGAGGTTCCTCTGGAATGGACTGAGACATCTGGGGGACTCTTGGAATGGTGGTACGACCATGGAGTTCCTCTCGCCTTTCCTGTGGAGAGTGCCTCCCCTTGAGATGCGACGGGAACGCCGGGAATTCTTTCCCATTGAAAGCAGGGAAAGGATTCCTCATCTCGAGCTACGAGGGGGAAAGGGGGATCCTCTGGATGTGGGCGGGACTATCGTGCTTCCTCTCGAGTGGAGACGGGTATGTCGGTGAACTTCTTGAGTTACAGCAAGGGTGTGAAAGACCCTTTCGAAGTTCCAGAGGTTAGATGTCATTAGTCTCCAGACGCCTCATCTGAAATAGGCCTCATCTCGCCTGGAAGGGAGAACTTCCTGGATTTTCTCGAGTTGCGGCAGGTGTTCTCGAGTTACGACGGGGACCTCAGGGACCCGCCCTGGTGGCCTCAGGAGAGGCCAGTCCCCATGCGAGTTGCTAGGGGGCCTCTCGGGATTCCTCTCCCGTCGATACCCGGGTCAAAAACCTTGTGTGGAGTCAGGGCCGGAACCGAGGATTCCTCTCACGGGCTGATATGGATCTTTGGGTACTTCTGGAGTCTCGCCAGGGGAGAGAGGCCTCATCTCGAGTGGGGGCATGCACGTGCGCTTTCCTTCCAGGCTGTAGCAGCAATGTCAAGCTTCCCATCGTGTGGATCAAAGGATCTGTGGTTTTCCCTCGAGGCTTTCCCTCGAGGCTTTCCAACAGGGCTGTCCCACGTGCCACCGTGGTGTGAGTCGATCCTCGGCGTGAAAGATGAGCCAGTGCAGGGCAAAGAGGTTCCTCTGGAATGGACTGAGACATCTGGGGGACTCTTGGAATGGTGGTACGACCATGGAGTTCCTCTCGCCTTTCCTGTTGAGAGTGCCTCCTCTTGAGATGCGACGGGAACGCCGGGAACTCTTTCCCGTTGAAAGCAGGGAAAGGATCGCTCATCTCGAGCTAGGAGGGGGAAACGGGGCTCCTCTGGATGTGGGCGGGACCATCGTGCTTCCTCTCGAGTGGAGACGGGTATGGCGGTGAACTTCTTGAGTTGCAGCAAGGGTGTGAAAGACCCTTTCGAAGTTCCAGAGGTTAGGTGTCATTAGTCTCCAGACGCTTGATCGGAAATAGGCCTCATCTCGCCTGGAAGGGAGAACTTCCTGGATTTTCTCGAGTTGCGGCAGGTGTTCTCGAGTTACGACGGGGACCTCAGGGACCCGCCCTGGTGGCCTCAGGAGAGGCCAGTCCCCATGCGACTTGCTAGGGGGCCTCTCGGGATACCTCTCCCGTCGATACCGGGGCCAAAAACATTGTGTGGAGTCAGGGCCGGAAACGAAGATTCCTCTCAGGGGCTGACATGGATCTTTGGGTACTTCTGGAGTCTCCCCAAGGGAGTCAGGCCTCGTCTCGAGTCGGGGCATGCACGTGCACTTTCCTTCCAGGCTGTAGCAGCAATGTCACGCTTCCCGTGGCCTGGATCAATGGATCTGTGGTTTTCCCTCGAGGCTTTCCCTCGAGGCTTTCCCACAGGGCTGTCCCACGTGCCACCGTCGTGTTAGTCGATCCTCGGCGTGAAAGATGAGCCAGTGCAGGGCAAAGAGCTTCCTCTGGAATGGACTGAGACATCTGGGGGACTCTTGGAATGGTGGTACGACCATGGAGTTCCTCTCGCCTTTCCTGTTGAGAGTGCCTCCTCTTGAGATGCAACGGGAACGCCGGGAATTATTTCCCGTTGAAAGCAGGGAAAGGATCCCTCATCTCGAGCTACGAGGGGGAAACGGGGCTCCTCTGGATGTGGGCGGGACCATCGTGCTTCCTCTCGAGTGGAGACGGGTATGGCGGTGAACTTCTTGAGTTGCAGCAAGGATGTGAAAGACCCTTTCGAAGGTCCAGAGGTTAGGTGTCATTAGTCTCCAGACGCCTCATCGGAAATAGGCCTCATCTCGCCTGGAAGGGGAAACTTCCTGGAATTTCTCGAGTTGCGGCAGGTGTTCTCGAGTTACGACGGGGACCTCAGGACTCGCCCTGGTGGCCTCAGGAGAGGCCAGTCCCCATGCGAGTTGCTAGGGGGCCTCTCGGGATTCCTCTCCCATCGATACCGGGGCCAAAAACCTTGTGTGGAGTCAGGGCCGGAACCGAGGATTCCTCTCAGGGGCTGACATGGATCTTTGGGTACTTCTGGAGTCTCCCCAGGGGAGTCAGGCCTCGTCTCGAGTCGGGGCATGCACGTTCACTTTCCTTCCAGGCTGTAGCAGCAATGTCACGCTTCCCGTGGCGTGGATCAAAGGATCTGTGGTTTTCCCTCGAGGCTTTCCCTCGAGGCTTTCCCACAGGGCTGTCCCACGTGCCACCGTGGTGTGAGTCGATCCTCGGCGTGAAAGATGAGCCAGTGCAGGGCAAAGAGGTTCCTCTGGAATGGACTGAGACATCTGGGGGACTCTTGGAATGGTGGTACGACCATGGAGTTCCTCTCGCCTTTCCTGTTGAGAGTGCCTCCGCTTGAGATGCGACGGGAACCCCGGGAATTCTTTCCCATTGAAAGCAGGGAAAGGATTCCTCATCTCGAGCTACGAGGGGGAAAGGGGGCTCCTCTGGATGTGGGCGGGACGATCATGCTTCCTCTCGAGTGGAGACGGGTATGGCGGTGAACTTCTTGAGTTACAGCAAGGGTGTGAAAGACCCTTTCGAAGTTCCAGAGGTTAGATGTCATTAGTCTCCAGACGCCTCATCGGAAATAGGCCTCATCTCGCCTGGAAGGGAGAACTTCCTGGATTTTCTCGAGTTGCGGCAGGTGTTCTCGAGTTACGACGGGGACCTCAGGGACCCGCCCTGGTGGCCTCAGGAGAGGCCAGTCCCCATGCGAGTTGCTAGGGGGCCTCTCGGGATTCCTCTCCCGTCGATACCCGGGCAAAAAACCTTGTGTGGAGTCAGGGCCGGAACCGAGGATTCCTCTCACGGGCTGATATGGATCTTTGGGTACTTCTGGAGTCTCGCCAGGGGAGAGAGGCCTCATCTCGATTGGGGGCATGCACGTGCGCTTTCCTTCCAGGCTGTAGCAGCAATGTCAAGCTTCCCGTCGCGTGGATCAAAGGATCTGTGGTTTTCCCTCGAGGGTTTCCCTCGAGGCTTTCCCACAGGGCTGTCCCACGTGCCACCGTGGTGTGAGTCGATCCTCGGCGTGAAAGATGAGCCAGTGCAGGGCAAAGAGGTTCCTCTGGAATGGACTGAGACATCTGGGGGACTCTTGGAATGGTGGTACGACCATGGAGTTCCTCTCTCCTTTCCTGTTGAGAGTGCCTCCTCTTGAGATGCGACGGGAACGCCGGGAATTCTTTCCCGTTGAAAGCAGGGAAAGGATCCCTCATCTCGAGCTACGAGGGGGAAACGGGGCTCCTCTGGATGTGGGCGGGACCATCGTGCTTCCTCTCGAGTGGAGACGGGTGTGGCGGTGAACTTCTTGAGTTGCAGCAAGGGTGTGAAAGACCCTTTCGAAGTTCCAGAGGTTAGGTGTCATTAGTCTCCAGACGCCGGATCGGAAATAGGCCTCATCTCGCCTGGAAGGGAGAACTTCCTGGATTTTCTCGAGTGGCGGCAGGTGTTCTCGAGTTACGACGGGGACCTCAGGGACCCGCCCTGGTGGCCTCAGGAGAGGCCAGTCCCCATGCGACTTGCTAGGGGGCCTCTCGGGATTCCTCTCCCGTCGATACCGGGGCCAAAAACCTTGTGTGGAGTCAGGGCCGGAACCGAGGATTCCTCTCAGGGGCTGACATGGATCTTTGGGTACTTCTGGAGTCTCCCCAGGGGAGTCAGGCCTCGTCTCGAGTCGGGGCATGCACGTGCACTTTCCTTCCAGGCTGTAGCAGCAATGTCACGCTTCCCGTGGCGTGGATCAAAGGATCTGTGGTTTTCCCTCGAGGCTTTCCCTCGAGGCTTTCCCACAGGGCTGTCCCACGTGCCACCGTGGTGTGAGTCGATCCTCGGCGTGAAAGATGAGCCAATGCAGGGCAAAGAGCTTCCTCTGGAATGGACTGAGACATCTGGGGGACTCTTGGAATGGTGGTAGGACCATGGAGTTCCTCTCGCCTTTCCTGTTGAGAGTGCCTCCGCTTGAGATGTGACGGGAACGCCGGGAATTCTTTCCCATTGAAAGCAGGGAAAGGATTCCTCATCTCGAGCTACGAGGGGGAAAGGGGGCTCCTCTGGATGTGGGCGGGACGATCGTGCTTCCTCTCGAGTGGAGACGGGTATGGCGGTGAACTTCTTGAGTTGCAGCAAGGGTGTGAAAGACCCTTTCGAAGTTCCAGAGGTTAGGTGTCATTAGTCTCCAGACGCCTCATCGGAAATAGGCCTCATCTCACCTGGAAGGGGGAACTTCCTGGAATTTCTCGAGTTGCGGCAGGTGTTCTCGAGTTACGACGGGGACCTCAGGGACCCGCCCTGGTGGCCTCAGGAGAGGCCAGTCCCCATGCGAGTTGCTAGGGGGCCTCTCGGGATTCCTCTCCCATCGATACCGGGGCCAAAAACCTTGTGTGGAGTTAGGGCCGGAACCGAGGATTCCTTTCAGGGGCTGATATGTATCTTTGGGTACTTCTGGAGTCTCGCCAGGGGAGACAGGCCTCATCTCGAGTGGGGGCATGCACGTGCGCTTTCCTTCCAGGCTGTAACAGCAATGTCACGCTTCCCATCGCGTGGATCAAAGGATCTGTGGTTTTCCCTCGAGGCTTTCCCACAGGGCTGTCCCACGTGCCACCGTGGTGTGAGTCGATCCTCGGCGTGAAAGATGAGCCAGTGCAGGGCAAAGAGGTTCCTCTGGAATGGACTGAGACATCTGGGGGACTCTTGGAATGGTGGTACGACCATGGAGTTCCTCTCGCCTTTCCTGTTGAGAGTGCCTCCTCTTGAGATGCGACGGAAACGCCGGGAATTCTTTCCTGTTGAAAGCAGGGAAAGGATCCCTCATCTCGAGCTACGAGGGGGAAACGGGGCTCCTCTGGATGTGGGCGGGACCATCGTGCTTCCTCTCGAGTGGAGACGGGTGTGGCGGTGAACTTCTTGAGTTGCAGCAAGGGTGTGAAAGACCCTTTCGAAGTTCCAGAGGTTAGGTGTCATTAGTCTCCAGACGCCTCATTGGAAATAGGCCTCATCTCGCCTGGAAGGGGGAACTTCCAGGAATTTCTCGAGTTGTGGCAGGTGTTCTCGAGTTACGACGGGGACCTCAGGGACCCGCCCTGGTGGCCTTAGGAGAGGCCAGTCCCCATGCGAGTTGCTAGGGGGCCTCTCGGGATTCCTCTCCCGTCGATACCGGGGCCAAAAACCTTGTGTGGAGTCAGGGCCGGAACCGAGGATTCCTCTCAGTGGCTGACATGTATCTTTGGGTACTTCTGGAGTCTCCCCAGGGGAGTCAGGCCTCGTCTCGAGTGGGGGCATGCACGTGTGCTTTCCTTAAAGGCTGTAGCAGCAATGTCACGCTTCCCGTGGCGTGAATCATACTATCTGTGGTTTTCCCTGGAGGCTTTCCCTCGAGGCTTTCCCACAGGGCTGTCCCACGTGCCACCGTGGTGTGAGTCGATCCTCGGCGTGAAAGATGAGCCAGTGCAGGGCAAAGAGGTTCCTCTTGAATGGACTGAGACATCTGGGGGACTCTTGGAATGGTGGTACGACCATGGAGTTCCTCTCGCCTTTCCTGTTGAGAGTGCCTCCTCTTGAGATGCGACGGGAACGCCGGGAATTCTTTCCCGTTGAAAGCAGGGAAAGGATCCCTCATCTCGAGCTCCGAGGGGGAAACGGGGCTCCTCTGGATGTGGGCGGGACCAACGTGCTTCCTCTCGAGTGGAGACGGGTATGGCGGTGAACTTCTTGAGTTGCAGCAAGGGTGTGAAAGACCCTTTCGAAGTTCCAGAGGTTAGGTGTCATTAGTCTCCAGACGCCTCATCGGAAATAGGCCTCATCTCGCCTGGAAGGGAGAACTTCCTGGATTTTCTCGAGTTGCGGCAGGTGTTCTCGAGTTACGACGGGGACCTCAGGCACCCGCCCTGGTGGCCTCAGGAGAGGCCAGTCCCCATGCGAGTTGCTAGGGGGCCTCTCGGGATTCCTCTCCCGTCGATACCGGGGCCAAAAACCTTGTGTGGAGTCAGGGCCCGAACCGAGGATTCCTCTCAGGGGCTGATATGGATCTTTGGGTACTTCTGGAGTCTCGCCAGGGGAGACAGGTCTCGTCTCGAGTCGGGGCATGCACGTGCACTTTCCTTCCAGTCTGTAGCAGCAATGTGACGCTTCCCGTCGCGTGGATCAAAGGATCTGTGGTTTTCCCTCGAGGCTTTCCCTCGAGGCTTTCCCACAGGGCTGTCCCACGTGCCACCGTGGTGTGAGTCGATCCTCGGCGTGAAAGATGAGCCAGTGCAGGGCAAAGAGGTTCCTCTGGAATGGACTGAGACATCTGGGGGACTCTTGGAATGGTGGTACGACCATGGAGTTCCTCTCGCCTTTGCTGTTGAGAGTGCCTCCTCTTGAGATGGGACGGGAACACCGGGAATTCTTTCCCGTTGAAAGCAGGGAAAGGATCCCTCATCTCGAGCTACGAGGGGGAAACGGGGCTCCTCTGGATGTGGGCGGGACCATCGTGCTTCCTCTCGAGTGGAGACGGGTATGGCGGTGAACTTCTTGAGTTGCAGCAAGGGTGTGAAAGACCCTTTCGAAGTTCCAGAGGTTAGGTGTCATTAGTCTCCAGACGCCTCATCGGAAATAGGCCTCATCTCGCCTGGAAGGGAGAACTTCCTGGATTTTCTCGAGTTGCGGCAGGTGTTCTCGAGTTACGAAGGGGACCTCAGGGACCCGCCCTGGTGGCCTCAGGAGAGGCCAGTCCCCATGCGACTTGCTAGGGGGCCTCTCGGGATTCCTCTCCCGTCGATACCGGGGCCAAAAACCTTGTGTGGAGTCAGGGCCGGAACCGAGGATTCCTCTCAGGGGCTGACATGGATCTTTGGGTACTTCTGGAGTCTCCCCAGGGGAGTCAGGCCTCGTCTCGAGTCGGGGCATGCACGTGCACTTTCCTTCCAGGCTGTAGCAGCAATGTCACGCTTCCCGTGGCGTGGATCAAAGTATCTGTGGTTTTCCCTCGAGGCTTTCCCTCGAGGCTTTCCCACAGGGCTGTCCCACGTGCCACCGTGGTGTGAGTCGATCCTCGGCGTGAAAGATGAGCCAGTGCAGGGCAAAGAGCTTCCTCTGGAATGGACTGAGACATCTGGGGGACTCTTGGAATGGTGGTACGACCATGGAGTTCCTCTCGCCTTTCCTGTTGAGAGTGCCTCCGCTTGAGATGTGACGGGAACGCCGGGAATTCTTTCCCATTGATAGCAGGGAAAGGATTCCTCATCTCGAGCTACGAGGGGGAAAGGGGGCTCCTCTGGATGTGGGCGGGACGATCGTGCTTCCTCTCGAGTGGAGACGGGTATGGCGGTGAACTTCTTGAGTTGCAGCAAGGGTGTGAAAGACCCTTTCGAAGTTCCAGAGGTTAGGTGTCATTAGTCTCCAGACGCCTCATTGGAAATAGGCCTCATCTCGCCTGGAATGGGGAACTTCCTGGAATTTCTCGAGTTGCGGCAGGTGTTCTCGAGTTACGACGGGGACCTCAGGGACCCGCCCTGGTGGCCTCAGGAGAGGCCAGTCCCCATGCGAGTTGCTAGGGGGCCTCTCGGGATTCCTCTCCCATCGATACCGGGGCCAAAAACCTTGTGTGGAGTTAGGGCCGGAACCGAGGATTCCTTTCAGGGGCTGATATGTATCTTTGGGTACTTCTGGAGTCTCGCCAGGGGAGACAGGCCTCATCTCGAGTGGGGGCATGCACGTGCGCTTTCCTTCCAGTCTGTAACAGCAATGTCACGCTTCCCATCGCGTGGATCAAAGGATCTGTGGTTTTCCCTCGAGGCTTTCCCACAGGGCTGTCCCACGTGCCACCGTGGTGTGAGTCGATCCTCGGCGTGAAAGATGAGCCAGTGCAGGGCAAAGAGGTTCCTCTCGAATGGACTGAGACATCTGGGGGACTCTTGGAATGGTGGTACGACCATGGAGTTCCTCTCGCCTTTCCTGTTGAGAGTGCCTCCTCTTGAGATGCGACGGGAACGCCGGGAATTCTTTCCCGTTGAAAGCAGGGAAAGGATCCCTCATCTCGAGCTACGAGGAGGAAACGGGGCTCCTCTGGATGTGGGCGGGACCATCGTGCTTCCTCTCGAGAGGAGACGGGTGTGGCGGTGAACTTCTTGAGTTGCAGCAAGGGTGTGAAAGACCCTTTCGAAGTTCCAGAGGTTAGGTGTCATTAGTCTCCAGACGCCTCATTGGAAATAGGCCTCATCTCGCCTGGAAGGGGGAACTTCCAGGAATTTCTCGAGTTGTGGCAGGTGTTCTCGAGTTACGACGGGGACCTCAGGGACCCGCCCTGGTGGCCTTAGGAGAGGCCAGTCCCCATGCGAGTTGCTAGGGGGCCTCTCGGGATTCCTCTCCCGTCGATACCGGGGCCAAAAACCTTGTGTGGAGTCAGGGCCGGAACCGAGGATTCCTCTCAGTGGCTGACATGTATCTTTGGGTACTTCTGGAGTCTCCCCAGGGGAGTCAGGCCTCGTCTCGAGTGGGGGCATGCACGTGTGCTTTCCTTCAAGGCTGTAGCAGCAATGTCACGCTTCCCGTGGCGTGAATCAAACGATCTGTGGTTTTCCCTCGAGGCTTTCCCTCGAGGCTTTCCCACAGGGCTGTCCCACGTGCCACCGTGGTGTGAGTCGATCCTCGGCGTGAAAGATGAGCCAGTGCAGGGCAAAGAGGTTCCTCTTGAATGGACTGAGACATCTGGGGGACTCTTGGAATGGTGGTACGACCATGGAGTTCCTCTCGCCTTTCCTGTTGAGAGTGCCTCCTCTTGAGATGCGAAGGGAACGCCGGGAATGCTTTCCCGTTGAAAGCAGGGAAAGGATTCCTCATCTCGAGCTACAAGGGGGAAACGGGGCTCCTCTGGATGTGGGCGGGACCATCGTGCTTCCTCTCGAGTGGAGACGGGTATGGCGGTGAACTTCTTGAGTTGCAGCAAGGGTGTGAAAGACCCTTTCGAAGTTCCAGAGGTTAGGTGTCATTAGTTTCCAGACGCCTCATCGGAAATAGGCCTCATCTCGCCTGGAAGGGAGAACTTCCTGGATTTTCTCGAGTTGCGGCAGGTGTTCTCGAGTTACGACGGGGACCTCAGGGACCCGCCCTGGTGGCCTCAGGAGAGGCCAGTCCCCATGCGACTTGCTAGGGAGCCTCTCGGGATTCCTCTCCCATCGATACCGGGGCCAAAAACCTTGTGTGGAGTCAGGGCCGGAACCGAGGATTCCTCTCGGTGGCTGACATGGATCTTTGGGTACTTCTGGAGTCTCCCCAGGGGAGTCAGGCCTCGTCTCGAGTGGGGGCATGCACGTGCGCTTTCCTTCAAGGCTGTAGCAGCAATGTCACGCTTCCCGTGGCGTTAATCAAACGATCTGTGGTTTTCCCTCGAGGCTTTCCCTCGAGGCTTTCCCACAGGGCTGTCCCACGTGCCACCGTGGTGTGAGTCGATCCTCGGCGTGAAAGATGAGCCAGTGCAGGGAAAGAGGTTCCTCTTGAATGGACTGAGACATCTGGGGGACTCTTGGAATGGTGGTAAGACCATGGAGTTCCTCTCGCCTTTCCTGTTGAGAGTGCCTCCGCTTGAGATGTGACGGGAACGCCGGGAATTCTTTCCCATTGAAAGCAGGGAAAGGATTCCTCATCTCGAGCTACGAGGGGGAAAGGGGGCTCCTCTGGATGTGGGCGGGACGATCGTGCTTCCTCTCGAGTGGAGACGGGTATGGCGGTGAACTTCTTGAGTTGCAGCAAGGGTGTGAAAGACCCTTTCGAAGTTCCAGAGGTTAGGTGTCATTAGTCCCCAGACGCCTCATCGGAAATAGGCCTCATCTCACCTGGAAGGGGGAACTTCCTGGAATTTCTCGAGTTGCGGCAGGTGTTCTCGAGTTACGACGGGGACCTCAGGGACCCGCCCTGGTGGCCTCAGGAGAGGCCAGTCCCCATGCGAGTTGCTAGGGGGCCTCTCGGGATTCCTCTCCCATCGATACCGGGGCCAAAAACCTTGTGTGGAGTTAGGGCCGGAACCGAGGATTCCTTTCAGGGGCTGATATGTATCTTTGGGTACTTCTGGAGTCTCGCCAGGGGAGACAGGCCTCATCTCGAGTGGGGGCATGCACGTGCGCTTTCCTTCCAGGCTGTAACAGCAATGTCACGCTTCCCATCGCGTGGATCAAAGGATCTGTGGTTTTCCCTCGAGGCTTTCCCACAGGGCTGTCCCACGTGCCACCGTGGTGTGAGTCGATCCTCGGCGTGAAAGATGAGCCAGTGCAGGGCAAAGAGGTTCCTCTGGAATGGACTGAGACATCTGGGGGACTCTTGGAATGGTGGTACGACCATGGAGTTCCTCTCGCCTTTCCTGTTGAGAGTGCCTCCTCTTGAGATGCGACGGAAACGCCGGGAATTCTTTCCCGTTGAAAGCAGGGAAAGGATCCCTCATCTCGAGCTACGAGGGGGAAACGGGGCTCCTCTGGATATGGGCGGGACCATCGTGCTTCCTCTCGAGTGGAGACGGGTGTGGCGGTGAACTTCTTGAGTTGCAGCAAGGGTGTGAAAGACCCTTTCGAAGTTCCAGAGGTTAGGTGTCATTAGTCTCCAGACGCCTCATTGGAAATAGGCCTCATCTCGCCTGGAAGGGGGAACTTCCAGGAATTTCTCGAGTTGTGGCAGGTGTTCTCGAGTTACGACGGGGACCTCAGGGACCCGCCCTGGTGGCCTTAGGAGAGGCCAGTCCCCATGCGACTTGCTAGGGGGCCTCTCGGGATTCCTCTCCCGTCGATACCGGGGCCAAAAACCTTGTGTGGAGTCAGGGCCGGAACCGAGGATTCCTCTCAGTGGCTGACATGTATCTTTGGGTACTTCTGGAGTCTCCCCAGGGGAGTCAGGCCTCGTCTCGAGTGGGGGCATGCACGTGTGCTTTCCTTCAAGGCTGTAGCAGCAATGTCACGGTTCCCATGGCGTGAATCATACGATCTGTGGTTTTCCCTGGAGGCTTTCCCTCGAGGCTTTCCCACAGGGCTGTCCCACGTGCCACCGTGGTGTGAGTCGATCCTCGGCGTGAAAGATGAGCCAGTGCAGGGCAAAGAGGTTCCTCTTGAATGGACTGAGACATCTGGGGGACTCTTGGAATGGTGGTACGACCATGGAGTTCCTCTCTCCTTTCCTGTTGAGAGTGCCTCCTCTTGAGATGCGAAGGGAACGCCGGGAATTCTTTCCCGTTGAAAGCAGGGAAAGGATTCCTCATCTCGAGCTACGAGGGGGAAACGGGGCTCCTCTGGATGTGGGCGGGACCATCGTGCTTCCTCTCGAGTGGAGACGGGTATGGCGGTGAACTTCTTGAGTTGCAGCAAGGGTGTGAAAGACCATTTCGAAGTTCCAGAGGTTAGGTGTCATTAGTCTCCAGACGCCTCATCGGAAATAGGCCTCATCTCACCTGGAAGGGGGAACTTCCTGGAATTTCTCGAGTTGCGGCAGGTGTTCTCGAGTTACGACGGGGACCTCAGGGACCCGCCCTGGTGGCCTCAGGAGAGGCCAGTCCCCATGCGAGTTGCTAGGGGGCCTCTCGGGATTCCTCTCCCATCGATACCGGGGCCAAAAACCTTGTGTGGAGTTAGGGCCGGAACCGAGGATTCCTTTCAGGGGCTGATATGGATCTTTGGGTACTTCTGGAGTCTCGCCAGGGGAGACAGGCCTCATCTCGAGTGGGGGCATGCACGTGCGCTTTCCTTCCAGGCTGTAACAGCAATGTCACGCTTCCCATCGCGTGGATCAAAGGATCTGTGGTTTTCCCTCGAGGCTTTCCCACAGGGCTGTCCCACGTGCCACCGTGGTGTGAGTCGATCCTCGGCGTGAAAGATGAGCCAGTGCAGGGCAACGAGGTTCCTCTGGAATGGACTGAGACATCTGGGGGACTCTTGGAATGGTGGAACGACCATGGAGTTCCTCTCGCCTTTCCTGTTGAGAGTGCCTCCTCTTGAGATGCGACGGAAACGCCGGGAATTCTTTCCCGTTGAAAGCAGGGAAAGGATCCCTCATCTCGAGCTACGAGGGGGAAACGGGGCTCCTCTGGATGTGGGCGGGACCATCGTGCTTCCTCTCGAGTGGAGACGGGTGTGGCGGTGAACTTCTTGAGTTGCAGCAAGGGTGTGAAAGACCCTTTCGAAGTTCCAGAGGTTAGGTGTCATTAGTCTCCAGACGCCTCATTGGAAATAGGCCTCATCTCGCCTGGAAGGGAGAACTTCCTGGATTTTCTCGAGTTGCGGCAGGTGTTCTCGAGTTACGACGGGGACCTCAGGGACCCGCCCTGGTGGCCTCAGGAGAGGCCAGACCCCATGCGACTTGCTAGGGAGCCTCTCGGGATTCCTCTCCCATCGATACCGGGGCCAAAAACCTTGTGTGGAGTCAGGGCCGGAACCGAGGATTCCTCTCGGTGGCTGACATGGATCTTTGGGTACTTCTGGAGTCTCCCCAGGGGAGTCAGGCCTCGTCTCGAGTGGGGGCATGCACGTGCGCTTTCCTTCAAGGCTGTAGCAGCAATGTCACGCTTCCCGTGGCGTTAATCAAACGATCTGTGGTTTTCCCTCGAGGCTTTCCCTCGAGGCTTTCCCACAGGGCTGTCCCACGTGCCACCGTGGTGTGAGTCGATCCTCGGCGTGAAAGATGAGCCAGTGCAGGGAAAGAGGTTCCTCTTGAATGGACTGAGACATCTGGGGGACTCTTGGAATGGTGGTACGACCATGGAGTTCCTCTCGCCTTTCCTGTTGAGAGTGCCTCCGCTTGAGATGTGACGGGAACGCCGGGAATTCTTTCCCATTGAAAGCAGGGAAAGGATTCCTCATCTCGAGCTACGAGGGGGAAAGGGGGCTCCTCTGGATGTGGGCGGGACGATCGTGCTTCCTCTCGAGTGGAGACGGGTATGGCGGTGAACTTCTTGAGTTGCAGCAAGGGTGTGAAAGACCCTTTCGAAGTTCCAGAGGTTAGGTGTCATTAGTCCCCAGACGCCTCATCGGAAATAGGCCTCATCTCACCTGGAAGGGGGAACTTCCTGGAATTTCTCGAGTTGCGGCAGGTGTTCTCGAGTTACGACGGGGACCTCAGGGACCCGCCCTGGTGGCCTCAGGAGAGGCCAGTCCCCATGCGAGTTGCTAGGGGGCCTCTCGGGATTCCTCTCCCATCGATACCGGGACCAAAAACCTTGTGTGGAGTTAGGGCCGGAACCGAGGATTCCTTTCAGGGGCTGATATGTATCTTTGGGTACTTCTGGAGTCTCGCCAGGGGAGACAGGCCTCATCTCGAGTGGGGGCATGCACGTGCGCTTTCCTTCCAGGCTGTAACAGCAATGTCACGCTTCCCATCGCGTGGATCAAAGGATCTGTGGTTTTCCCTCGAGGCTTTCCCACAGGGCTGTCCCACGTGCCACCGTGGTGTGAGTCGATCCTCGGCGTGAAAGATGAGCCAGTGCAGGGCAAAGAGGTTCCTCTGGAATGGACTGAGACATCTGGGGGACTCTTGGAATGGTGGTACGACCATGGAGTTCCTCTCGCCTTTCCTGTTGAGAGTGCCTCCTCTTGAGATGCGACGGAAACGCCGGGAATTCTTTCCCGTTGAAAGCAGGGAAAGGATCCCTCATCTCGAGCTACGAGGGGGAAACGGGGCTCCTCTGGATATGGGCGGGACCATCGTGCTTCCTCTCGAGTGGAGACGGGTGTGGCGGTGAACTTCTTGAGTTGCAGCAAGGGTGTGAAAGACCCTTTCGAAGTTCCAGAGGTTAGGTGTCATTAGTCTCCAGACGCCTCATTGGAAATAGGCCTCATCTCGCCTGGAAGGGGGAACTTCCAGGAATTTCTCGAGTTGTGGCAGGTGTTCTCGAGTTACGACGGGGACCTCAGGGACCCGCCCTGGTGGCCTTAGGAGAGGCCAGTCCCCATGCGAGTTGCTAGGGGGCCTCTCGGGATTCCTCTCCCGTCGATACCGGGGCCAAAAACCTTGTGTGGAGTCAGGGCCGGAACCGAGGATTCCTCTCAGTGGCTGACATGTATCTTTGGGTACTTCTGGAGTCTCCCCAGGGGAGTCAGGCCTCGTCTCGAGTGGGGGCATGCACGTGTGCTTTCCTTCAAGGCTGTAGCAGCAATGTCACGGTTCCCATGGCGTGAATCATACGATCTGTGGTTTTCCCTGGAGGCTTTCCCTCGAGGCTTTCCCACAGGGCTGTCCCACGTGCCACCGTGGTGTGAGTCGATCCTCGGCGTGAAAGATGAGCCAGTGCAGGGCAAAGAGGTTCCTCTTGAATGGACTGAGACATCTGGGGGACTCTTGGAATGGTGGTACGACCATGGAGTTCCTCTCGCCTTTCCTGTTGAGAGTGCCTCCTCTTGAGATGCGAAGGGAACGCCGGGAATTCTTTCCCGTTGAAAGCAGGGAAAGGATTCCTCATCTCGAGCTACGAGGGGGAAACGGGGCTCCTCTGGATGTGGGCGGGACCATCGTGCTTCCTCTCGAGTGGAGACGGGTATGGCGGTGAACTTCTTGAGTTGCAGCAAGGGTGTGAAAGACCATTTCGAAGTTCCAGAGGTTAGGTGTCATTAGTCTCCAGACGCCTCATCGGAAATAGGCCTCATCTCACCTGGAAGGGGGAACTTCCTGGAATTTCTCGAGTTGCGGCAGGTGTTCTCGAGTTACGACGGGGACCTCAGGGACCCGCCCTGGTGGCCTCAGGAGAGGCCAGTCCCCATGCGAGTTGCTAGGGGGCCTCTCGGGATTCCTCTCCCATCGATACCGGGGCCAAAAACCTTGTGTGGAGTTAGGGCCGGAACCGAGGATTCCTTTCAGGGGCTGATATGGATCTTTGGGTACTTCTGGAGTCTCGCCAGGGGAGACAGGCCTCATCTCGAGTGGGGGCATGCACGTGCGCTTTCCTTCCAGGCTGTAACAGCAATGTCACGCTTCCCATCGCGTGGATCAAAGGATCTGTGGTTTTCCCTCGAGGCTTTCCCACAGGGCTGTCCCACGTGCCACCGTGGTGTGAGTCGATCCTCGGCGTGAAAGATGAGCCAGTGCAGGGCAACGAGGTTCCTCTGGAATGGACTGAGACATCTGGGGGACTCTTGGAATGGTGGAACGACCATGGAGTTCCTCTCGCCTTTCCTGTTGAGAGTGCCTCCTCTTGAGATGCGACGGAAACGCCGGGAATTCTTTCCCGTTGAAAGCAGGGAAAGGATCCCTCATCTCGAGCTACGAGGGGGAAACGGGGCTCCTCTGGATGTGGGCGGGACCATCGTGCTTCCTCTCGAGTGGAGACGGGTGTGGCGGTGAACTTCTTGAGTTGCAGCAAGGGTGTGAAAGACCCTTTCGAAGTTCCAGAGGTTAGGTGTCATTAGTCTCCAGACGCCTCATCGGAAATAGGCCTCATCTCGCCTGGAAGGGGGAACTTCCTGGAATTTCTCGAGTTGCGGCAGGTGTTCTCGAGTTACGACGGGGACCTCAGGGACCCGCCCTGGTGGCCTCAGGAGAGGCCAGTCCCCATGCGAGTTGCTAGCGGGCCTCTCGGGATTCCTCTCCCATCGATACCGGGGCCAAAAACCTTGTGTGGAATCAGGGCCGGAACCGAGGATTCCTCTCAGTGGCTGACATGTATCTTTGGGTACTTCTGGAGTCTCCCCAGGGGAGTCAGGCCTCGTCTCGAGTGGGGGCATGCACGTGCACTTTCCTTCCAGGCTGTAGCAGCAATGTGACGCTTCCCGTCGCGTGGATCAAAGGATCTGTGGTTTTCCCTCGAGGCTTTCCCTCGAGGCTTTCCCACAGGGCTGTCCCACGTGCCACCGTGGTGTGAGTCGATCCTCGGCGTGAAAGATGAGCCAGTGCAGGGCAAAGAGGTTCCTCTGGAATGGACTGAGACATCTGGGGGACTCTTGGAATGGTGGTACGACCATGGAGTTCCTCTCGCCTTTGCTGTTGAGAGTGCCTCCTCTTGAGATGGGACGGGAACACCGGGAATTCTTTCCCGTTGAAAGCAGGGAAAGGATCCCTCATCTCGAGCTACGAGGGGGAAACGGGGCTCCTCTGGATGTGGGCGGGACCATCGTGCTTCCTCTCGAGTGGAGACGGGTATGGCGGTGAACTTCTTGAGTTGCAGCAAGGGTGTGAAAGACCCTTTCGAAGTTCCAGAGGTTAGGTGTCATTAGTCTCCAGACGCCGGATCGGAAATAGGCCTCATCTCGCCTGGAAGGGAGAACTTCCTGGATTTTCTCGAGTTGCGGCAGGTGTTCTCGAGTAACGACGGGGACCTCAGTGACCCGCCCTGTTGGCCTCAGGAGAGGCCAGTCCCCATGCGACTTGCTAGGGGGCCTCTCGGGATTCCTCTCCCGTCGATACCGGGGCCAAAA
>NW_027184668.1:0-69063 GCF_032405125.1 Capricornis sumatraensis | reverse complement strand
GTGAATGCAGCAGCACACAGCAGGGCTGTCTTCTCTTCTCCCAAGGAGGCTCGCTACCCGCATGCTGTAAACTAGGCTTCCAGGCGGGGCCCCCTGCGCCTCCCACAGGTCTTGGCTCAGGAGCTGCTTCCCTGAGCTGGGGCTGTGGACGGGAGCCCAGACACGCAGGGGCAGGCCCCAACCACCTGCACACGTCTCTGCTGGGGAGGAGAGCACTAGGGAAATGACGTCTGTCAGGCACCTTCTGGGCGCTCACCGAGTCAGCCTCCGCGTGTGTGGGGCTGCAGACCACAGCCAGAGGCCCTGTGAGCCTTGTGCTCTCCGTGCTGTGCTGAGTCTGGGCAGTCAAGCAACCGTAAGAATAGACTTTCAGTTGCCCTCACTTTGCCTCTACTAGAGACCTCAAGCTGGAGCGCTTGGCAGTGTGCAACCCACCGGCAACTAAGCCCTCCGCAAGAACGCCTGGGGACTAGGTGCAAAGGCAAGGCAGAAGTGGAGCTGAGGCCAGGAAGGCGCCAGTAGCATCTCCCAGTCTCGCGCAGCCCGCTCCTTTCTGGACTGGAAGCCTAGCCGCGAGGCAAGTCTGGGCAAGGCTCGCCCAGGGCAGAGCAGCCTCACGCCAGCACTCTGCCAGATCGGGCCTCTGAGCAGAGCTGGAGCTCTTCCGTACTGGAGGCGCACTCGACTCCGCCCAAGCAGTGATTGCAGCCCCACGCATCTGGGCTGCCTCCTCTTCTCCCAAGGAGGCTCGCTTACCTCATACTGTGCACTAGGCTTCCAGGCGGGGGCGCCCCGCGCCTCCTACAGGTCTTGGCTGAGGAGCTGCTTCCCTGAGCTGGGGCTGTGGACGGGAGCCCAGACACGCAGGGGCAGGCCCCAACCACCTGCACACGTCTCTGCTGGGGAGGACAGCACTAGGGAAATGACGTCTGTCAGGCACCTTCTGGGCGCTCACCGAGTCAGCCTCCTCGTGTGTGGGGCTGCAGACCACAGCCAGAGGCCCTGTGAGCCTTGTGCTCTCCGTGCTGTGCTGAGTCTGGGCGGTCAAGCAACCGCTAGAGGAGCCCTGCAGTTGCCCTCCCATTGCCTCTAATAGAGCCCTCACTGCTGGAGCGCTTGGCAGTGTGCAACCCACCGGCAACTAAGCCCTCCACAAGAAGGCCTGGGAACTAGGTGCAAAGGCAAGGCAGGAGTGGAGCTGAGGCCAGGAAGGCGCCAGTAGCCTCTCCCAGTCTCGCGCAGCCCGCTCCTTCCTGGACTGGAAGCCTAGCCGCGAGGCAAGTCTGGGCAAGGCTCGCCCAGGGCAGAGCAGCCTCACGCCAGCGACTCTGCCAGATCGGGCCTCTGAGCAGAGCTGGAGCTCTGCCGTACTGGAGGCGCACTCAGCTCCGCCAAAGCAGTGAATGCAGCCGCACACAGCAGTGCTGCCTTCTCTTCTCCCGAAGAGGCTCGCTTCCCGCATGCTGTAAACTAGGCTTCCAGGCGGGGACCCCTGCGCCTCCCAAAAGTCTTGGCTCAGGAGCTGCTTCCCTGAGCTGGGGCTGTGAACGGGAGCCCAGACACGCAGGGGCAGGCTCCAACCACCTGCACACGTCTCTGCTGGGGAGGAGAGCACTAGGGAAATGACGTCTGTCAGGCACCTTCTGGGCGCTCACCGAGTCAGCCTCCGCGTGTGTGGGGCTGCAGACCCCAGCCAGGGGCCCTGTGAGCCTTGTGCTCTCCGTGCTGTGCTGAGTCTGGGCGGTCAAGCAACCGTAAGAATAGACTTTCAGTTGCCCTCACTTTGCCTCTACTAGAGCCCTCAAGCTGGAGCGCTTGGCAGTGTCCAACCCACCGGCAACTAAGCCCTCCACAAGAACGCCTGGGATCTAGGTGCAAAGGCAAGGCAGGAGTGGAGCTGAGGCCAGGAAAGCGCCAGTAGCATCTCCCAGTCTCGCGCAGCCTGCTGCTTCCTGGACTGGAAGCCTAGCCACGAGGCAAGTCTGGGCAAGGCTCGCCCAGGGCAGAGCAGCCTCACGCCAGCAACTCTGCGAGATCGGGCCTCTGAGCAGAGCTGGAGCTCTGCCGTACTGGAGGCGCACTCAGCTCCGCCAAAGCAGTGAACGCAGCCGCACTCAGCAGGGCTGCCTTCTCTTCTCCAAAGGAGGCTCGCTTCCCGCGTGCTGTAAACTAGGCTTCCAGGCGGGGCCCCCTGCGCCTCCCACAGGTCTTGGCTCAGGAGCTGCTTCCCTGAGCTGGGGCTGTGGACGGGAGCCCAGACACGCAGGGGCAGGCCCAAACCACCTGCACACGTCTCTGCTGGGGAGGAGAGCACTAGGGACATGACGTCGGTCAGGCACCTTCTGGGCGCTCACCGAGTCAGCCTCCGCGTGTGTGGGGCTGCAGACCCCAGCCAGGGGCCCTGTGAGCCTTGTGCTCTCCGTGGTGTGCTGAGTCTGGGCGGTCAAGCAACCGTAAGAATAGACTTTCAGTTGCCCTCACTTTGCCTCTACTAGAGCCCTCAAGCTGGAGCGCTTGGCAGTGTCCAACCCACCGGCAACTAAGCCCTCCACAAGAACGCCTGGGGACTAGGTGCAAAGGCAAGGCAGGAGTGGAGCTGAGGCCAGGAAGGCGCCAGTAGCATCTCCCAGTCTCGCGCAGCCCGCTCCTTCCTGGACTGGAAGCCTAGCCGCGAGGCAAGTCTGGGCAAGGCTCGCCCAGGGCAGAGCAGCCTCAAGCCAGCGACTCTGCCAGATCGGGCCTCTGAGCAGAGCTGGAGCTCTGCCGTACTGCACGCGCACTCGGCTCCGCCAAAGCAGTGAATGCAGCCGCACACAGCAGGGCTGCCTTCTCTTCTCCCGAAGAGGCTCGCTTCCCGCATGCTGTAAACTAGGCTTCCAGGCGGGGCCCCCTGCGCCTCCCACAGGTCTTGGCTCAGGAGCTGCTTCCCTGAGCTGGGGCTGTGGACGGGAGCCCAGACACGCAGGGGCAGGCCCCAACCACCTGCACACGTCTCTGCTGGGGAGGAGAGCACTAGGGAAATGACGTCTGTCAGGCACCTTCTGGGCGCTCACCGAGTCAGCCTCCTCGTGTGTGGGGCTGCAGACCCCAGCCAGAGGCCCTGTGAGCCTTGTGCTCTCCGTGCTGTGCTGAGTCTGGGCGGTCAAGCAACCGCTGGAGGAGCCCTGCAGTTGCCCTCCCATTGCCTCTAATAGAGCCCTCACTGCTGGAGCGCTTGGCAGTGTGCAACCCACCGGCAACTAAGCCCTCCACAAGAAGGCCTGGGAACTAGGTGCAAAGGCAAGGCAGGAGTGGAGCTGAGGCCAGGAAGGCGCCAGTAGCCTCTCCCAGTCTCGCGCAGCCCGCTCCTTCCTGGACTGGAAGCCTAGCCGCGAGGCAAGTCTGGGCAAGGCTCGCCCAGGGCAGAGCAGCCTCTCGCCAGCGACTCTGCCAGATCGGGCCTCTGAGCAGAGCTGGAGCTCTGCCGTACTGGAGGCGCACTCAGCTCCGCCAAAGCAGTGAATGCAGCCGCACACAGCAGTGCTGCCTTCTATTCTCCCGAAGAGGCTCGCTTCCCGCATGCTGTAAACTAGGCTTCCAGGCGGGGCCCCCTGCGCCTCCCAAAAGTCTTGGCTCAGGAGCTGCTTCCCTGAGCTGGGGCTGTGAACGGGAGCCCAGACACGCAGGGGCAGGCCCCAACCACCTGCACACGTCTCTGCTGGGGAGGAGAGCACTAGGGAAATGACGTCTGTCAGGCACCTTCTGGGCGCTCACCGAGTCAGCCTCCGCGTGTGTGGGGCTGCAGACCCCAGCCAGGGGCCCTGTGAGCCTTGTGCTCTCCGTGCTGTGCTGAGTCTGGGCGGTCAAGCAACCGTAAGAATAGACTTTCAGTTGCCCTCACTTTGCCTCTACTAGAGCCCTCAAGCTGGAGCGCTTGGCAGTGTCCAACCCACCGGCAACTAAGCCCTCCACAAGAACGCCTGGGGACTATGTGCAAAGGCAAGGCAGGAGTGGAGCTGAGGCCAGGAAGGCGCCAGTATCATCTCCCAGTCTCGCGCAGCCCGCATCTTTCTGGACTGGAAGCCTAGCCGCGAGGCAAGTCTGGGCAAGGCTCGCCCAGGGCAGAGTAGACTCACGCCAGCAACTCTGCCAGATCGGGCCTCTGAACAGAGCTGGAGCTCTGCCGTACGGGAGGCGCACTCGGCTCCGCCAAAGTAGTGATTGCAGCCCCACGCATCTGGGCTGCCTCCTCTTCTCCCAAGGAGGCTCGCTTCCCTCATGCTGTGCACTAGGCTTCCAGGCGGGGGCGCCCCGCGCCTCCTACAGGTCTTGGCTGAGGAGCTGCTTCCCTAAGCTGGGGCTGTGGACGGGAGCCCAGACACGCAGGGGCAGGCCCCAACCACCTGCACACGTCTCTGCTGGGGAGGAGAGCACTAGGGAAATGACGTCTGTCAGGCACCTTCTCGGCGCTCACCGAGTCAGCCTCAGCGTGTGTGGGGCTGCAGACCACAGCCAGAGGCCCTGTGAGCCTTGTGCTCTCCGTGCTGTGATGAGTCTGGGCGGTCAAGCAACCGCTGGAAGAGCCCTGCAGTTGCCCTCCCATTGCCTCTAATAGAGCCCTCACTGCTGGAGCGCTTGGCAGTGTGCAACCCACCGGCAACTAAGCCCTCCACAAGAACGCCTGGGGACTAGGTGCAAAGGCAAGGCAGGAGTGGAGCTGAGGCCAGGAAGGCGCCAGAAGCTTCTCCCAGTCTCGCGCAGCCCGCTCCTTCCTGGAATGGAAGCCTATGTGCGAGGCAAGTCTGGGCAAGTCTCGCCCAGGGCGGAGCAGCCTCACGCCAGCAACTCTTCCAGATCGGGCCTCTCAGCAGGGTTGGAGCTCTGCCGTACTGGAGGCACACTCGGCTCCTCCAAAGCAGTGAATGCAGCCGCACGCAGCAGGGCTGCCTCCTCTTCTCCCGAGGAGGCTCGCTTCCCGCATGCTGGAAACTAGGCTTCCAGGCGGGTACCCCGCGTCTCCCACAGGTCTTGGCTCAGAAGCTGCTTCCCTCAGCTGGGGCTGTGGACGGGAACCCAGACACGCAGGGGCAGGCCCCAACCACCTGCATACGTCTCTGCTGGCAGGAGATCACTAGGGAAATGAGGTCTGTCAGGCACGTTCTGGGCACTCACGGAGTTCGCCTCCGGTGTGTGGGGCTGCAGACCCCAGCTAGGGGCCCTGTGAGCCTTGTGCTCTCCGTGCTGTGCTGAGTCTGGGCGGTCAAGCAACCACAAGAGGAGACTTGCAGTTGCCCTCCCTTGGCCTCTAATAGAGCCCTCACTGCTGGAGCGCTTGGCAGTGTGCAACCCACCGGCAACTAAGCCCTCCACAAGAACGCCTGGGGACTAGGTGCAAAGGCAAGGCAGGAGTGGAGCTGAGGCCAGGAAGGCGCCAGTAGCATCTCCCAGTCTTGCGCAGCCCACTCGTTTCTGGACTGGAAGCCTAGCCGCGAGGCAAGTCTGGGCAAGGCTCGCCCAGTGCAGAGCAGCCTCCCGCCAGCACTCTGCCAGATCGGGCCTCTGAGCAGAGCTGGAGCTCTGCCGTACTGGAGGCCCACTCGGATCTGCCCAAGCACTGATTACAGCCTCACGAAGCTGTGCTGCCTCCTCTTCTCCCGAGGAGGCTCGCTTCCCGCATGCTGTGCACTCGGCTTCCAGGCGGGGGCGGCCCGCGCCTCCTACAGGTCTTAGCTGAGGAGCTGCTTCCCTGAGCTGGGGCTGTGGTAGGGAGCCCAGACACGCAGGGGCAGGCCCCAGCCACCTGCACACGTCTCTGCTGGGGAGGAGAGCACTAGGGAAATGACGTCTGTCAGGCACCTTCTGGGCGCTCCCGGAGTTCGCCTCCGGTGTGTGGGGCTGCAGACCCCAGCCAGGGGCCCGGAGAGCCTTGTGCGCTCCTGCTGTGCTGAGTGTGGGCGGTCAAGCAACCGCTGGAGGAGACCTTCAGTTGCCCTCCCATTGCCTCTAATAGAGCCCTCACTGCTGGAGCGCTTGGCAGTGTGCAACCCACCGGCAACTAAGCCCTCCACAAGAACGCCCGGGGAATAGGTGCAAAGGCAAGGCAGGAGTGGAGCTGAGGCTAGGAAGGCGCCAGTAGCATCTCCCAGTCTCGCGCAGCCTGCTCCTTCCTGGAATGGAAGCCTATGTGCGAGGAAAGTCTGGGCAAGTCTCGCCCAGGGCAGAGCAGCCTCACGCCAGCAAGTCTGCCAGATCGGGCCTCTGAGCAGAGCTGGAGCTCTGCCGTACTGGAGGCGCACTCGGCTCCGCCAAAGCAGTGAATGCAGCCGCACGCAGCAGGGCTGCCTCCTCTTCTCCCGAGGAGGCTCGCTTCCCGCATGCTGTATACTAGGCTTCCAGGAGGGGCCACCCGCGCCTCGCAGAGGTCTTGACTCAGGAGCTGCTTTCCTGAGCTGGGGCTGTGTACGGGAGCCCAAACAAGCAGGGGCAGGCCCCAACCACCCAAACATATCTCTGCTGGGGAGGAGAGCACTAGGGAAATGACGTCTGTCAGGCACCTTCTGGGCGCTCCCGGAGTTCGTCTCCGGTGTGTGGGGCTGCAGACCCCAGCCAGGGGCTCTGTGAACCTTGTGCTCTCCGTGCTGTGCTGAGTCTGGGCGGTCAAGCAACCGCTGGAGGAGACTTGCAGTTGCCCACCCATTGCCTCTAATAGAGCCCTCACTGCTGGAGCGCTTGGCAGTGTGCAACATACCGGCAACTAAGCCTTCCACAAGAACGCCTGGGGACTAGATGCAAAGGCAAGGCAGGAGTGGAGCTGAGGCCAGGAAGGCGCCAGTAGCATCTCCCAGTCTCGCGCAGCCTGCTCCATCCTGGAATGGAAGCCTATGTGCGAGGCAAGTCTGGGCAAGTCTCGCCCAGGGCGGAGCAGCCTCACGCCAGCAACTCTTCCAGATCGGGCCTCTCAGCAGGGTTGGAGCTCTGCCTTACTGGAGGCACACTCGGCTCCGCCAAAGCAGTGAATGCAGCCGCACGCAACAGGGCTGCCTCCTCTTCTCCCGAGGAGGCTCGCTTCCCGCATGCTGTAAACTAGGCTTCCAGGCGGGTACACCGCGTCTCCCACAGGTCTTGGCTCAGAAGCTGCTTCCCTCAGCTGGGGCTGTGGACGGAAACCCAGACACGCAGGGGCAGGCCCCAACCACCTGCACACGTCTCTGCTGGCAGGAGATCACTAGGGAAATGAGGTCTGTCAGGCACCTTCTGGGCGCTCAGCGAGTCACCCTCCGCGTGTGTGGGGCTGCAGACCACAGGCAGAGGCCCTGTGAGCCTTGTGCTCTCCGTGCTGTGCTGAGTCTGGGCGGTCAAGCAACCGTAAGAATAGACTTCCAGTTGCCCTCACTTTGCCTCTAATAGAGCCCTCAAGCTGGAGCGCTTGGCAGTGTGCAACCCACCGGCAACTAAGCCCTCCACAAGAACGCCTGGGGACTAGGTGAAAAGGCAAGGCAGGAGTGGAGCTGAGGCCAGGAAGGCGCCAGTAGCATCTCCCAGTCTCGCGCAGCCCGCTCCTTCCTGGACTGGAAGCCTAGCCGCGAGGCAAGTCTGGGCAAGGCTCGCCCATGGCAGAGCAGCCTCACGCCAGCACTCTGCCAGATCGGGCCTCTGAGCAGAGCTGGAGCTCTGCCGTACTGGAGGCGCACTCGGCTCCGCCCAAGCAGTGATTGCAGCCCCACGCATCTGGGCTGCCTCCTCTTCTCCCAAGGAGGCTCGTTTCCCTCATGCTGTGCACTAGGCTTCCAAGCGGGGGCGCCCCGCGCCTCCTACAGGTCTTGGCTGAGGAGCTGCTTCCCTGAGCTGGGGCTGTGGACGGGAGCCCAGACACGCAGGGGCAGGCCCCAACCACCTGCACACGTCTCTGCTGGGGAGGAGAGCACTAGGGAAATGACGTCTGTCAGGCACCTTCTGGGCGCTCACCGAGTCAGCCTCCTCGTGTGTGGGGCTGCAGACTACAGCCAGAGGCCCTGGGAGCCTTGTGCTCTCCGTGCTGTGCTGAGTCTTGGCGGTCAAGCAACCGTAAGAATAGACTTTCAGTTGCCCTCACTTTGCCTCTACTAGAGCCCTCAAGCTGGAGCGCTTGGCAGTGTGCAACCCACCGGCAACTAAGCCCTCCACAAGAACGCCTGGGGACTAGGTGCAAAGGCAAGGCAGGAGTGGAGCTGAGGCCAGGAAGGCGCCAGTAGCATCTCCCAGTCTCGCGCAGCCCGCTCCTTTCTGGACTGGAAGCCTAGCCGCGAGACAAGTCTGGGCAAGGCTCGCCCAGGGCAGAGCAGCCTCACGCCAGCGACTCTGCCAGATCGGGCCTCTGAGCAGAGCTGGAGCTCTGCCGTACTGGAGGCGCACTCGGCTCCGCCAAAGCAGTGAATGCAGCCGCACACAGCAGTGCTGCCTTCTCTTCTCCCGAGGAGGCTCGCTTCCCGCATGCTGTAAACTAGGCTTCCAGGCGGGGCCCCCTGCGCCTCCCACAGGTCTTGTCTCAGGAGCTGCTTCCCTGAGCTGGGGCTGTGGACGGGAGCCCAGACACGCAGGGGCAGGCCCCAACCACCTGCACACGTCTATGCTGGGGAGGAGAGCACTAGGGAAATGACGTCTGTCAGGCACCTTCTGGGCGCTCCCGGAGTTCGCCTCCGGTGTGTGGGGCTGCAGACCCCAGCCAGGGGTCCTGTGAGCCTTGTGCTCTCCATGCGGTGCTGAGTCTGGGCGGTCAAGCAACCGCTGAAGGCGACTTGCAGTTGCCCTCCCATTGCCTCTAATAGAGCCCTCACTGCTGGAGCGCTTGGCAGTGTGCAACCCACCGGCAACTAAGCCCTCCACAAGAACGCCTGGGGACTAGGTGCAAAGGCAAGGCAGGAGTGGAGCTGAGGCCAGGAAGGCGCCAGTAGCATCTCCCAGTCTCGCGCAGCCCACTCCTTTCTGGACTGGAAGCTTAGCCGCGAGGCAAGTCTGGGCAAGGCTCGCCCAGTGCAGAGCAGCCTCACGCCAGCACTCTGCCAGATCGGGCCTCTGAGCAGAGCTGGAGCTCTGCCATACTGGAGGCCCACTCGGATCTGCCCAAGCAGTGATTACAGCCTCACGAAGCTGTGCTGCCTCCTCTTCTCCCGAGGAGGCTCGCTTCCCGCATGCTGTGCACTAGGCTTCCAGGCGGGGGCGCCCCGCGCCTCCTACAGGTCTTAGCTGAGGAGCTGCTTCCCTGAGCTGGGGCTGTGGTAGGGAGCCCAGACACGCAGGGACAGGCCCCAGCCACCTGCACACGTCTCTGCTGGGGAGGAGAGCACTAGGGAAATGACGTCTGTCAGGCACCTTCTGGGCGCTCCCGGAGTTCGCCTCCGGTGTGTGGGGCTGCAGACCCCAGCCAGGGGCCCTGAGAGCCTTGTGCGCTCCTGCTGTGCTGAGTGTGGGCGGTCAAGCAACCGCTGGAGGAGACCTTCAGTTGCCCTACCATTGCCTCTAACAGAGCCCTCACTGCTGGAGCGCTTGGCAGTGTGCAACCCACCGGCAACTAAGCCCTCCACAAGAACGCCCGGGGAATAGGTGCAAAGGCAAGGCAGGAGTGGAGCTGAGGCTAGGAAGGCGCCAGTAGCATCTCCCAGTCTCGCGCAGCCTGCTCCTTCCTGGAATGGAAGCCTATGTGCGAGGAAAGTCTGGGCAAGTCTCGCCCAGGGCAGAGCAGCCTCACGCCAGCAAGTCTGCCAGATCGGGCCTCTGAGCAGAGCTGGAGCTCTGCCGTACTGGAGGCGCACTCGGCTCCGCCAAAGCAGTGAATGCAGCCGCACGCAGCAGGGCTGCCTCCTCTTCTCCCGAGGAGGCTCGCTTCCCGCATGCTGTATACTAGGCTTCCAGGCGGGGCCCCCTGCGCCTCCCACAGGTCTTGGCTCAGGAGCTGTTCCCTGAGCTGGGGCAGTGGGCGGGAGCCCAGACACGCAGGGGCAGGCCCCAACCACCTGCACACGTCTCTGCTGGGGAGGAGAGCACTAGGGAAATGACGTCTGTCAGGCACCTTCTGGGCGCTCACCGAGTCAGCCTCCGCGTGTGTGGGGCTGCAGACCCCAGCCAGGGGCCCTGTGAGCCTTGTGCTCTCCGTGCTGTGCTGAGTCTGGGCGGTCAAGCAACCGTAAGAATAAACTTCCAGTTGCCCTCACTTTGCCACTAATAGAGCCCTCAAGCTGGAGCGCTTGGCAGTGTGCAACCCACCGGCAACTAAGCCCTCCACAAGAAGGCCTGGGGACTAGGTGCAAAGGCAAGGCAGGAGTGGAGCTGAGGCCAGGAAGGCGCCAGTAGCATCTCCCAGTCTCGCGCAGCCCGCTTCTTTCTGGACTGGAAGCCTAGCCGCGAGGCAAGTCTGGGCAAGGCTCGCCCAGGGCAGAGCAGCTTCACGCCAGCAACTCTGCCAGATCGGGCCTCTGAGCAGAGCTGGAGCTCTGCCGCACTGGAGGCTCACTCGGCTCCGCCAAAGCAGTGATTGCAGCCCCACGCATCTGGGCTGCCTCCTCTTCTCCCAAGGAGGCTCGCTTCCCTCATGCTGTGCACTAGGCTTCCTGGCGGGGGCCCCCCGCGCCTCCTACAGGTCTTGGCTGAGGAGCTGCTTCCCTAAGCTGGGGCTGTGGACGGGAGCCCAGACACGCAGGGGCAGGCCCCAACCACCGGCACACGTCTCTGCTGGGGAGGAGAGCACTAGGAAAATGACGTCTGTCAGGCACCTTCTCGGCGCTCACCGAGTCAGCCTCAGCGTGTGTGGGGCTGCAACCACAGCCAGAGGCCCTGTGAGCCTTGTGCTCTCCGTGCTGTGCTGAGTCTGGGCGGTCAAGCAACCGTAAGAATAGACTTCCAGTTGCCCTCACTTTGCCACTAATAGAGCCCTCAAGCTGGAGCGCTTGGCAGTGTGCAACCCACCGGCAACTAAGCCCTCCACAAGAACGCCTGGGGACTAGGTGCAAAGGCAAGGCAGGAGTGGAGCTGAGGCCAGGAAGGCGCCAGTAACGTCTCCCAGTCTCGCGCAGCCCGCTCCTTCCTGGACTGGAAGCCTAGCCGCGAGGCAAGTCTGGGCAAGGCTCGCCCAGGGCAGAGCAGCCTCACGCCAGCGACTCTGCCAGATCGGGCCTCTGAGCAGAGCTGGAGCTCTGCCGTACTGGAGGCGCACTCGGCTCCGCCAAAGCAGTGAATGCAGCCGCACACAGCAGTGCTGCCTTCTCTTCTCCCGAAGAGGCTCGCTTCCCGCATGCTGTAAACTAGGCTTCCAGGCGGGGCCCCATGCGCCTCCCACAGGTCTTGGCTGAGGAGCTGCTTCCCTGAGCTGGGGCTGTGGACGGGAGCCCAGACACGCAGGGGCAGGCCCCAACCACCTGCACACGTCTCTGCTGGGGAGGAGAGCACTAGGGAAATGACGTCTGTCAGGCACCTTCTGGGCGCTCACCGAGTCAGCCTCCGCGTGTGTGGGGCTGCAGACCCCAGCCAGGGGCCCTGTGAGCCTTGTGCTCTCCGTGCTGTGCTGAGTCTGGGCGGTCAAGCAACCGTAAGAATAAACTTCCAGTTGCCCTCACTTTGCCACTACTAGAGCCCTCAAGCTGGAGCGCTTGGCAGTGTGCAACCCACCGGCAACTAAGCCCTCCACAAGAACGCCTGGGGACTAGGTGCAAAGGCAAGGCAGGAGTGGAGCTGAGGCCAGGAAGGCGCCAGTAGCATCTCCCAGTCTCGCGCAGCCCGCTTCTTTCTGGACTGGAAGCCTAGCCGCGAGGCAAGTCTGGGCAAGGCTCGCCCAGGGCAGAGCAGCCTCACGCCAGCAACTCTGCCAGATCGGGCCTCTGAGCAGAGCTGGAGCTCTGCCGTACTGGAGGCGCACTCGGCTCCGCCAAAGCAGTGATTGCAGCCCCACGCATCTGGGCTGCCTCCTCTTCTCCCAAGGAGGCTCGCTTCCCTCATGCTGTGCACTAGGCTTCCTGGCGGGGGCGCCCCGCGCCTCCTACAGGTCTTGGCTGAGGAGCTGCTTCCCTAAGCTGGGGCTGTGGACGGAAGCCCAGACACGCAGGGGCAGGCCCCAACCACCTGCACACGTCTCTGCTGGGGAGGAGAGCACTAGGAAAATGACGTCTGTCAGGCACCTTCTGGGCGCTCACCGAGTCAGCCTCAGCGTGTGTGGGGCTGCAGACCACAGCCAGAGGCCCTGTGAGCCTTGTGCTCTCCGTGCTGTGCTGAGTCTGGGCGGTCAAGCAACCGTTGGAGGAGCCCTGCAGTTGCCCTCCCATTGCCTCTAATAGAGCCATCACTGCTGGAGCGCTTGGCAGTGTGCAACCCACCGGCAACTAAGCCCTGCACAAGAACGCCTGGGGACTAGGTGCAAAGGCAAGGCAGGAGTGGAGCTGAGGCCAGGAAGGGGCCAGGAGCATCTCCCAGTCTCGCGCAGCCCGCTCCTTTCTGGACTGGAAGCCTAGCCGCGAGGCAAGTTTGGGCAAGGCTCGCCCGTGGCAGAGCAGCCTCACGCCAGCAACTCTGCCAGATCGGGCCTCTGAGCAGAGCTGGAGCTCTGCCGTACTGGAGGCGCACTCGACTCCGCCCAAGTAGTGAATGCAGCCCCACGCATCTCGGCTGCCTTCTCTTCTCCCGAGGAGGCTCGCTTACCTCATACTGTGCACTAGGCTTCCAGGCGGGGGCGCCCTGCGCCTCCTACAGGTCTTGGCTGAGGAGCTGCTTCCCTGAGCTGGGGCTGTGGACGGGAGCCCAGACACGCAGGGGCAGGCCCCAACCACCTGCACACGTCTCTGCTGGGGAGGAGAGCACTAGGGAAATGACGTCTGTCAGGCACCTTCTGGGCGCTCACCGAGTCAGCCTCCTCGTGTGTGGGGCTGCAGACCACAGCCAGAGGCCCTGTGAGCCTTGTGCTCTCCGTGCTGTGCTGAGTCTGGGCGGCAAGCAACCGTAAGAATAGACTTTCAGTTGCCCTCACTTTGCCTCTACTAGAGCCCTCAAGCTGGAGCGCTTGGCAGTGTCCAACCCACCGGCAACTAAGCCCTCCACAAGAACGCCTGGGGACTAGGTGCAAAGGCAAGGCAGGAGTGGAGCTGAGGCCAGGAAGGCGCCAGTAGCATCTCCCAGTCTCGCGCAGCCCGCTTCTTTCTGGACTGGAAGCCTAGCCGCGAGGCAAGTCTGGGCAAGGCTCGCCCAGGGCAGAGCAGCCTCAGGCCAGCAACTCTGCCAGATCGGGCCTCTGAGCAGAGCTGGAGCTTTGCCGTACTGGAGGCGCACTCGGCTCCGCCAAAGCAGTGATTGCAGCCCCACGCATCTGGGCTGCCTCCTCTTCTCCCAAGGAGGCTCGCTTCCCTCATGCTGTGCACTAGGCTTCCAGGCGGGGGCGCCCCGCGCCTCCTACAGGTCTTGGCTGAGGAGCTGCTTCCCTGAGCTGGGGCTGTGGACGGGAGCCCAGACACGCAGGGGCAGGCCCCAACCACCTGCACACGTCTCTGCTGGGGAGGAGAGCACTAGGGAAATGACGTCTGTCAGGCACCTTCTGGGCGCTCACCGAGTCAGCCTCAGCGTGTGTGGGGCTGCAGACCACAGCCAGAGGCCCTGTGAGCCTTGTGCTCTCCGTGCTGTGCTGAGTCTGGGCGGTCAAGCAACCACTGGAGGAGCCCTGCAGTTGCCCTCCCATTGCCTCTAATAGAGCCCTCACTGCTGGAGCGCTTGGCAGTGTGCAACCCACCGGCAACTAAGCCCTCCACAAGAACGCCTGAGGACTAGGTGCAAAGGCAAGGCAGGAGTGGAGCTGAGGCCAGGAAGGCGCCACTAGCATCTCCCAGTCTCGCGCAGCCCGCTCCTTCCTGGACTGGAAGCCTAGCCGCGAGGCAAGTCTGGGCAAGGCTCGACCAGGGCAGAGCAGCCTCACGCCAGCGACTCTGCCAGATCGGGCCTCTGAGCAGAGCTGGAGCTCTGCCGTACTGGAGGCGCACTCAGCTCCGCCAAAGCAGTGAATGCAGCCGCACACAGCAGGGCTGCCTTCTCTTCTCCCGATGAGGCTCGCTTCCCGCATGCTGTAAACTAGGCTTCCAGACGGGGCCCCCTGCGCCTTCCACAGGTCTTGGCTCAGGAGCTGCTTCCCTGAGCTGGGGCTGTGGACGGGAGCCCAGACACGCAGGGGCAGGCCCCAACCACCTGCACACGTCTCTGCTGGGGAGGAGAGCACTAGGGAAATGACGTCTGTCAGGCACCTTCTGGGCGCTCACCGAGTCAGCCTCCGCGTGTGTGGGGCTGCAGACCCCAGCCAGGGGCCCTGTGAGCCTTGTGCTCTCCGTGCTGTGCTGAGTCTGGGCCGTCAAGCAACCGTAAGAATAGACTTCCAGTTGCCCTCACTTTGCCTCTAATAGAGCCCTCACTGCTGGAGCGCTTGACAGTGTGCAACCCACCGGCAACTAAGCCCTCCACAAGAACGCCTGGGATCTAGGTGCAAAGGCAAGGCAGGAGTGGAGCTGAGGCCAGGAAAGCGCCAGTAGCATCTCCCAGTCTCGCGCAGCCTGCTGCTTCCTGGACTGGAAGCCTAGCCACGAGGCAAGTCTGGGCAAGGCTCGCCCAGGGCAGAGCAGCCTCACGCCAGCAACTCTGCGAGATCGGGCCTCTGAGCAGAGCTGGAGCTCTGCCGTACTGGAGGCGCACTCAGCTCCGCCAAAGCAGTGAACGCAGCCGCACTCAGCAGGGCTGCCTTCTCTTCTCCAAAGGAGGCTCGCTTCCCGCGTGCTGTAAACTAGGCTTCCAGGCGGGGCCCCCTGCGCCTCCCACAGGTCTTGGCTCAGGAGCTGCTTCCCTGAGCTGGGGCTGTGGACGGGAGCCCAGACACGCAGGGGCAGGCCCAAACCACCTGCACACGTCTCTGCTGGGGAGGAGAGCACTAGGGACATGACGTCGGTCAGGCACCTTCTGGGCGCTCACCGAGTCAGCCTCCGCGTGTGTGGGGCTGCAGACCCCAGCCAGGGGCCCTGTGAGCCTTGTGCTCTCCGTGGTGTGCTGAGTCTGGGCGGTCAAGCAACCGTAAGAATAGACTTTCAGTTGCCCTCACTTTGCCTCTACTAGAGCCCTCAAGCTGGAGCGCTTGGCAGTGTCCAACCCACCGGCAACTAAGCCCTCCACAAGAACGCCTGGGGACTAGGTGCAAAGGCAAGGCAGGAGTGGAGCTGAGGCCAGGAAGGCGCCAGTAGCATCTCCCAGTCTCGCGCAGCCCGCTCCTTCCTGGACTGGAAGCCTAGCCGCGAGGCAAGTCTGGGCAAGGCTCGCCCAGGGCAGAGCAGCCTCAAGCCAGCGACTCTGCCAGATCGGGCCTCTGAGCAGAGCTGGAGCTCTGCCGTACTGCACGCGCACTCGGCTCCGCCAAAGCAGTGAATGCAGCCGCACACAGCAGGGCTGCCTTCTCTTCTCCCGAAGAGGCTCGCTTCCCGCATGCTGTAAACTAGGCTTCCAGGCGGGGCCCCCTGCGCCTCCCACAGGTCTTGGCTCAGGAGCTGCTTCCCTGAGCTGGGGCTGTGGACGGGAGCCCAGACACGCAGGGGCAGGCCCCAACCACCTGCACACGTCTCTGCTGGGGAGGAGAGCACTAGGGAAATGACGTCTGTCAGGCACCTTCTGGGCGCTCACCGAGTCAGCCTCCTCGTGTGTGGGGCTGCAGACCCCAGCCAGAGGCCCTGTGAGCCTTGTGCTCTCCGTGCTGTGCTGAGTCTGGGCGGTCAAGCAACCGCTGGAGGAGCCCTGCAGTTGCCCTCCCATTGCCTCTAATAGAGCCCTCACTGCTGGAGCGCTTGGCAGTGTGCAACCCACCGGCAACTAAGCCCTCCACAAGAAGGCCTGGGAACTAGGTGCAAAGGCAAGGCAGGAGTGGAGCTGAGGCCAGGAAGGCGCCAGTAGCCTCTCCCAGTCTCGCGCAGCCCGCTCCTTCCTGGACTGGAAGCCTAGCCGCGAGGCAAGTCTGGGCAAGGCTCGCCCAGGGCAGAGCAGCCTCTCGCCAGCGACTCTGCCAGATCGGGCCTCTGAGCAGAGCTGGAGCTCTGCCGTACTGGAGGCGCACTCAGCTCCGCCAAAGCAGTGAATGCAGCCGCACACAGCAGTGCTGCCTTCTATTCTCCCGAAGAGGCTCGCTTCCCGCATGCTGTAAACTAGGCTTCCAGGCGGGGCCCCCTGCGCCTCCCAAAAGTCTTGGCTCAGGAGCTGCTTCCCTGAGCTGGGGCTGTGAACGGGAGCCCAGACACGCAGGGGCAGGCCCCAACCACCTGCACACGTCTCTGCTGGGGAGGAGAGCACTAGGGAAATGACGTCTGTCAGGCACCTTCTGGGCGCTCACCGAGTCAGCCTCCGCGTGTGTGGGGCTGCAGACCCCAGCCAGGGGCCCTGTGAGCCTTGTGCTCTCCGTGCTGTGCTGAGTCTGGGCGGTCAAGCAACCGTAAGAATAGACTTTCAGTTGCCCTCACTTTGCCTCTACTAGAGCCCTCAAGCTGGAGCGCTTGGCAGTGTCCAACCCACCGGCAACTAAGCCCTCCACAAGAACGCCTGGGGACTATGTGCAAAGGCAAGGCAGGAGTGGAGCTGAGGCCAGGAAGGCGCCAGTATCATCTCCCAGTCTCGCGCAGCCCGCATCTTTCTGGACTGGAAGCCTAGCCGCGAGGCAAGTCTGGGCAAGGCTCGCCCAGGGCAGAGTAGACTCACGCCAGCAACTCTGCCAGATCGGGCCTCTGAACAGAGCTGGAGCTCTGCCGTACGGGAGGCGCACTCGGCTCCGCCAAAGTAGTGATTGCAGCCCCACGCATCTGGGCTGCCTCCTCTTCTCCCAAGGAGGCTCGCTTCCCTCATGCTGTGCACTAGGCTTCCAGGCGGGGGCGCCCCGCGCCTCCTACAGGTCTTGGCTGAGGAGCTGCTTCCCTAAGCTGGGGCTGTGGACGGGAGCCCAGACACGCAGGGGCAGGCCCCAACCACCTGCACACGTCTCTGCTGGGGAGGAGAGCACTAGGGAAATGACGTCTGTCAGGCACCTTCTCGGCGCTCACCGAGTCAGCCTCAGCGTGTGTGGGGCTGCAGACCACAGCCAGAGGCCCTGTGAGCCTTGTGCTCTCCGTGCTGTGATGAGTCTGGGCGGTCAAGCAACCGCTGGAAGAGCCCTGCAGTTGCCCTCCCATTGCCTCTAATAGAGCCCTCACTGCTGGAGCGCTTGGCAGTGTGCAACCCACCGGCAACTAAGCCCTCCACAAGAACGCCTGGGGACTAGGTGCAAAGGCAAGGCAGGAGTGGAGCTGAGGCCAGGAAGGCGCCAGAAGCTTCTCCCAGTCTCGCGCAGCCCGCTCCTTCCTGGAATGGAAGCCTATGTGCGAGGCAAGTCTGGGCAAGTCTCGCCCAGGGCGGAGCAGCCTCACGCCAGCAACTCTTCCAGATCGGGCCTCTCAGCAGGGTTGGAGCTCTGCCGTACTGGAGGCACACTCGGCTCCTCCAAAGCAGTGAATGCAGCCGCACGCAGCAGGGCTGCCTCCTCTTCTCCCGAGGAGGCTCGCTTCCCGCATGCTGGAAACTAGGCTTCCAGGCGGGTACCCCGCGTCTCCCACAGGTCTTGGCTCAGAAGCTGCTTCCCTCAGCTGGGGCTGTGGACGGGAACCCAGACACGCAGGGGCAGGCCCCAACCACCTGCATACGTCTCTGCTGGCAGGAGATCACTAGGGAAATGAGGTCTGTCAGGCACGTTCTGGGCACTCACGGAGTTCGCCTCCGGTGTGTGGGGCTGCAGACCCCAGCTAGGGGCCCTGTGAGCCTTGTGCTCTCCGTGCTGTGCTGAGTCTGGGCGGTCAAGCAACCACAAGAGGAGACTTGCAGTTGCCCTCCCTTGGCCTCTAATAGAGCCCTCACTGCTGGAGCGCTTGGCAGTGTGCAACCCACCGGCAACTAAGCCCTCCACAAGAACGCCTGGGGACTAGGTGCAAAGGCAAGGCAGGAGTGGAGCTGAGGCCAGGAAGGCGCCAGTAGCATCTCCCAGTCTTGCGCAGCCCACTCGTTTCTGGACTGGAAGCCTAGCCGCGAGGCAAGTCTGGGCAAGGCTCGCCCAGTGCAGAGCAGCCTCCCGCCAGCACTCTGCCAGATCGGGCCTCTGAGCAGAGCTGGAGCTCTGCCGTACTGGAGGCCCACTCGGATCTGCCCAAGCACTGATTACAGCCTCACGAAGCTGTGCTGCCTCCTCTTCTCCCGAGGAGGCTCGCTTCCCGCATGCTGTGCACTCGGCTTCCAGGCGGGGGCGGCCCGCGCCTCCTACAGGTCTTAGCTGAGGAGCTGCTTCCCTGAGCTGGGGCTGTGGTAGGGAGCCCAGACACGCAGGGGCAGGCCCCAGCCACCTGCACACGTCTCTGCTGGGGAGGAGAGCACTAGGGAAATGACGTCTGTCAGGCACCTTCTGGGCGCTCCCGGAGTTCGCCTCCGGTGTGTGGGGCTGCAGACCCCAGCCAGGGGCCCGGAGAGCCTTGTGCGCTCCTGCTGTGCTGAGTGTGGGCGGTCAAGCAACCGCTGGAGGAGACCTTCAGTTGCCCTCCCATTGCCTCTAATAGAGCCCTCACTGCTGGAGCGCTTGGCAGTGTGCAACCCACCGGCAACTAAGCCCTCCACAAGAACGCCCGGGGAATAGGTGCAAAGGCAAGGCAGGAGTGGAGCTGAGGCTAGGAAGGCGCCAGTAGCATCTCCCAGTCTCGCGCAGCCTGCTCCTTCCTGGAATGGAAGCCTATGTGCGAGGAAAGTCTGGGCAAGTCTCGCCCAGGGCAGAGCAGCCTCACGCCAGCAAGTCTGCCAGATCGGGCCTCTGAGCAGAGCTGGAGCTCTGCCGTACTGGATGCGCACTCGGCTCCGCCCAAGCAGTGATTGCAGCCCCACGCATCTGGGCTGCCTCCTTTTCTCCCAAGGAGGCTCGCTTCCCTCATGCTGTGCACTAGGCTTCCAGGCGGGGGCGCCCCGCGCCTCCTACAGGTTTTGGCTGAGGAGCTGCTTCCCTGAGCTGGGGCTGTGGACGGGAGCCCAGACACGCAGGGGCAGGCCCCAACCACCTGCACACGTCTCTGCTGGGGAGGAGAGCACTAGGGAAATGACGTCTGTCAGGCAACTTCTGGGCGCTCACCGAGTCAGCCTCAGCGTGTGTGGGGCTGCAGACCACAGCCTGAGGCCCTGTGAGCCTTGTGCTCTCCGTGCTGTGCTGAGTCTGGTCGGTCAAGCAACCGTTGGAGGAGCCCTGCAGTTGCCCTCCCATTGCCTCTAATAGAGCCCTCACTGCTGGAGCGCTTGGCAGTGTGCAACCCCCCGGCAACTAAGCCCTGCACAAGAACGCCTGGGGACTGGGTGCAAAGGCAAGGCAGGAGTGGAGCTGAGGCCAGGAAGGCGCCAGGAGCATCTCCCAGTCTCGCGCAGCCCGCTCCTTTCTGGACTGGAAGCCTAGCCGCGAGGCAAGTTTGGGCAAGGCTCGCCCATGGCAGAGCAGCCTCACGCCAGCAACTCTGCCAGATCGGGCCTCTGAGCAGAGCTGGAGCTCTGCCGTACTGGAGGCGCACTCGGCTCCGCCAAAGCAGTGAATGCAGCCGCACACAGCAGGGCTGCCTTCTCTTCTCCCGAGGAAGCTCGCTCTCCGCATGCTGTAAACTAGGCTTCCAGGCGGGGTCCCCTGCGCCTCCCACAGGTCTTGGCTCAGGAGCTGCTTCCCTGAGCTGGGGCTGTGGACGGGAGCCCAGACACGCAGGGGCAGGCCCCAACCACCTGCACACGTCTCTGCTGGGGAGGAGAGCACTAGGGAAATGACGTCTGTCAGGCACCTTCTGGGCGCTCACCGAGTCAGCCTCCTCGTGTGTGGGGCTGCAGACCACAGCCAGAGGCCCTGTGAGCCTTGTGCTCTCCGTGCTGTGCTGAGTCTGGGCGGTCAAGCAACCGCTGGAGGAGCCCTGCAGTTGCCCTCCCATTGCCTCTAATAGAGCCCTCACTGCTGGAGCGCTTGGCAGTGTGCAACCCACCGGCAACTAAGCCCTCCACAAGAACGCCTGAGGACTAGGTGCAAAGGCAAGGCAGGAGTGGAGCTGAGGCCAGGAAGGCGCCACTAGCATTTCCCAGTCTCTCGCAGCCCGCTCCTTCCTGGACTGGAAGCCTAGCCGCGAGGCAAGTCTGGGCAAGGCTCGCCCAGGGCAGAGCAGCCTCACGCCAGCGACTCTGCCAGATCGGGCCTCTGAGCAGAGCTGGAGCTCTGCCGTACTGGAGGCGCACTCGGCTCCGCCAAAGCAGTGAATGCAGCCGCACACAGCAGGGCTGCCTTCTCTTCTCCCGAGGAGGCTCGCTTCCCGCATGCTGTAAACTAGGCTTCCAGGCGGGGTCCCCTGCGCCTCCCACAGGTCTTGGCTCAGGAGCTGCTTCCCTGAGCTGGGGCTGTGGACGGGAGCCCAGACACGCAGGCGCAGGCCCCAACCACCTGCACACGTCTCTGCTGGGGAGGAGAGCACTAGGGAAATGACGTCTGTCAGGCACCTTCTGGGCGCTCACCGAGTCAGCCTCCGCGTGTGTGGGGCTGCAGACCCCAGCCAGGGGCCCTGTGAGCCTTGTGCTCTCCGTGCTGTGCTGAGTCTGGGCGGCAAGCAACCGTAAGAATAGACTTTCAGTTGCCCTCACTTTGCCTCTACTAGAGCCCTCAAGCTGGAGCGCTTGGCAGTGTCCAACCCACCGGCAACTAAGCCCTCCACAAGAACGCCTGGGGACTAGGTGCAAAGGCAAGGCAGGAGTGGAGCTGAGGCCAGGAAGGCGCCAGTAGCATCTCCCAGTCTCGCGCAGCCCGCTTCTTTCTGGACTGGAAGCCTAGCCGCGAGGCAAGTCTGGGCAAAGCTCGCCCAGGGCAGAGCAGCCTCACGCCAGCAACTCTGCCAGATCGGGCCTCTGAGCAGAGCTGGAGCTTTGCCGTACTGGAGGCGCACTCGGCTCCACCAAAGCAGTAATTGCAGCCCCACGCATCTGGGCTGCCTCCTCTTCTCCCAAGGAGGCTCGCTTCCCTCATGCTGTGCACTAGGCTTCCAGGCGGAGGCGCCCCGCGACTCCTACAGGTCTTGGCTGAGGAGCTGCTTCCCTAAGCTGGGGCTGTGGACGGGAGCCCAGACACGCAGGGGCAGGCCTCAACCACCTGCACATGTCTCTGCTGGGAAGGAGAGCACTAGGGAAATGACGTCTGTCAGGCACCTTCTCGGCGCTCACCGAGTCAGCCTCAGCGTGTGTGGGGCTGCAGACCACAGCCAGAGGCCCTGTGAGCCTTGTGCTCTCCGTGCTGTGCTGAGTCTGGGCGGTCAAGCAACCGCTGGAGGAGCCCTGCAGTTGCCCTCCCATTGCCTCTAATAGAGCCCTCACTGCTGGAGCGCTTGGCAGTGTGCAACCCACCGGCAACTAAGCCCTCCACAAGAAGGCCTGGGAACTAGGTGCAAAGGCAAGGCAGGAGTGGAGCTGAGGCCAGGAAGGCGCCAGTAGCCTCTCCCAGTCTCGCGCAGCCTACTCGTTTCTGGACTGGAAGCCTAGCCGCGAGGCAAGTCTGGGCAAGGCTCGCCCAGTGCAGAGCAGCCTCACGCCAGCACTCTGCCAGATCGGGCCTCTGAGCAGAGCTGGAGCTCTGCCGTACTGGAGGCCCACTCGGATCTGCCCAAGCAGTGATTACAGCCTCACGAAGCTGTGCTGCCTCCTCTTCTCCCGAGGAGGCTCGCTTCCCGCATGCTGTGCACTAGGCTTCCAGGCGGGGGCGCCCCGCGGCTCCTACAGGTCTTAGCTGAGGAGCTGCTTCCCTGAGCTGGGGCTGTGGTAGGGAGCCCAGACACGCAGGGGCAGGCCCCAACCACCTGCACACGTCTCTGCTGGGGAGGAGAGCACTAGGGAAATGACGTCTGTCAGGCACCGTCTGGGCGCTCACGGAGTTCGCCTCCGGTGTGTGGGGCTGCAGACCCCAGCCAGGGGTCCTGTGAGCCTTGTGCTCTCCATACTGTGCTGAGTCTGGGCGGTCAAGCAACCGCTGAAGGCGACTTGCAGTTGCCCTCCCATTGCCTCTAATAGAGCCCTCACTGCTGGAGCGCTTGGCAGTGTGCAACCCACCGGCAACTAAGCACTCCACAAGAACGCCCGGGGACTAGGTGCAAAGGCAAGGCAGGAGTGGAGCTGAGGCCAGGAAGGCGCCAGTAGCATCTCCCAGTCTCGCGCAGCCTGCTCCATCCTGGAATGGAAGCCTATGTGCGAGGCAAGTCTGGGCAAGTCTCGCCCAGTGCGGAGCAGCCTCACGCCAGCAACTCTTCCAGATCGGGCCTCTCAGCAGGGTTGGAGCTCTGCCGTACTGGAGGCACACTCGGCTCCGCCAAAGCAGTGAATGCAGCCGCACGCAGCAGGGCTGCCTCCTCTTCTCCCGAGGAGGCTCTCTTCCCGCATGCTGTAAACTAGGCTTCCAGGCGGGTACCACGCGTCTCCCACAGGTCTTGGCTCAGAAGCTGCTTCCCTCAGCTGGGGCTGTGGACGGGAACCCAGACACGCAGGGGCAGGACCCAACCACCTGCACACGTCTCTGCTAGCAGGAGATCACTAGGGAAATGAGGTCTGTCAGGCACCTTCTGGGCGCTCACGGAGTTCGCCTCCGGTGTGTGGGGCTGCAGACCCCAGCTAGGGGCCCTGGGAGCCTTGTGCTCTCCGTGCTGTGCTGAGTCTAGGCAGTCAAGCAACCGTAAGAATAGACTTTCAGTTGCCCTCACTTTGCCTCTACTAGAGCCCTCAAGCTGAAGCGCTTGGCAGTGTGCAACCCACCGGCAACTAAGCCCTCCACAAGAACGCCTGGGGACTAGGTGCAAAGGCAAGGCAGGAGTGGAGCTGAGGCCAGGAAGGCGCCAGTAGCATCTCCCAGTCTCGCGCAGCCCGCTCATTTCTGGACTGGAAGCCTAGCCGCGAGGCAAGTCTGGGCAAGGCTCGCCCAGGGCAGAGCAGCCTCACGCCAGCACTCTGCCAGATCGGGCCTCTGAGCAGAGCTGGAGCTCTGCCGTACTGGAGGCGCACTCGACTCCGCCCAAGCAGTGATTGCAGCCCCACGCATCTGGGCTGCCTCCTCTTCTCCCAAGGAGGCTCGCATTCCTCATGCTGTGCCCTAGGCTTCAAGGCGGGGGCGCTCCGCGCCTCCTACAGGTCTTGGCTGAGGAGCTGCTTCCCTGAGCTGGGGCTGTGGACGGGAGCCCAGACACGCAGGGGCAGGCCCCAACACCTGCACACGTCTCTGCTGGGGAGGACAGCACTAGGGAAATGACGTCTGTCAGGCACCTTCTGGGCGCTCACCGAGTCAGCCTCCGCGTGTGTGAGGCTGCAGACCACAGCCAGAGGCCCTGTGAGCCTTGTGCTCTCCTTGCTGTGCTGAGTCTGGGCGGTCAAGCAACCGCTGGAGGAGCCCTGCAGTTGCCCTCCCATTGCCTCTAATAGAGCCCTCACTGCTGGAGCGCTTGGCAGTGTGCAACCCACCGGCAACTAAGCACTCCACAAGAAGGCCTGGGAACTAGGTGCAAAGGCAAGGCAGGAGTGGAGCTGAGGCCAGGAAGGCGCCAGTAGCCTCTCCCAGTCTCGCGCAGCCCGCTCCTTCCTGGACTGGAAGCCTAGCCGCGAGGCAAGTCTGGGCAAGGCTCGCCCAGGGCAGAGCAGCCTCACGCCAGCGACTCTGCGAGATCGGGCCTCTGAGCAGAGCTGGAGCTCTGCCGTACTGGAGGCGCACTGGGCTCCGCCAAAGCAGTGAATGCAGCCGCACACAGCAGGGCTGTCTTCTCTTCTCCCGAGGAGGCTCGCTTCCCACATGCTGTAAACTAGGCTTCCAGGCGGGGCCCCCTGCGCCTCCCACAGATCTTGGCTCAGGAGCTGCTTCCCTGAGCTGGGGCTGTGGACGGGAGCCCAGACACGCAGGGGCAGGCCCCAACCACCTGCACACGTCTCTGCTGGGGAGGAGAGCACTAGGGAAATGACGTCTGTCAGGCACCTTCTGGGCGCTCACCGAGTCAGCCTCAGCGTGTGTGGGGCTGCAGACCACAGCCAGAGGCCCTGTGAGCCTTGTGCTCTCCGTGCTGTGCTGAGTCTGGGCGGTCAAGCAACCACTGGAGGAGCCCTGCAGTTGCCCTCCCATTGCCTCTAATAGAGCCCTCACTGCTGGAGCGCTTGACAGTGTGCAACCCACCGGCAACTAAGCCCTCCACAAGAACGCCTGGGATCTAGGTGCAAAGGCAAGGCAGGAGTGGAGCTTAGGCCAGGAAAGCGCCAGTAGCATCTCCCAGTCTCGCGCAGCCTGCTGCTTCCTGGACTGGAAGCCTAGCCGCGAGGCAAGTCTGGGCAAGGCTCGCCCAGGGCAGAGCAGCCTCACGCCAGCAACTCTGCGAGATCGGGCCTCTGAGCAGAGCTGGAGCTCTGCCGTACTGGAGGCGCACTCAGCTCCGCCAAAGCAGTGAACGCAGCCGCACTCAGCAGGGCTGCCTTCTCTTCTCCAAAGGAGGCTCGCTTCCCGCGTGCTGTAAACTAGGCTTCCAGGCGGGGCCCCCTGCGCCTCCCACAGGTCTTGGCTCAGGAGCTGCTTCCCTGAGCTGGGGCTGTGGCCGGGAGCCCAGACACGCAGGGGCAGGCCCAAACCACCTGCACACGTCTCTGCTGGGGAGGAGAGCACTAGGGACATGACGTCGGTCAGGCACCTTCTGGGCGCTCACCGAGTCAGCCTCCGCGTGTGTGGGGCTGCAGACCCCAGCCAGGGGCCCTGTGAGCCTTGTGCTTTCCGTGCTGTGCTGAGTCTGGGCGGTCAAGCAACCGTAAGAATAGACTTTCAGTTGCCCTCACTTTGCCTCTACTAGAGCCCTCAAGCTGGAGCGCTTGGCAGTGTCCAACCCACCGGCAACTAAGCCCTCCACAAGAACGCCTGGGGACTAGGTGCAAAGGCAAGGCAGGAGTGGAGCTGAGGCCAGGAAGGCGCCAGTAGCATCTCCCAGTCTCGCGCAGCCCGCTCCTTCCTGGACTGGATGCCTAGCCGCGAGGCAAGTCTGGGCAAGGCTCGCCCAGGGCAGAGCAGCCTCACGCCAGCGACTCTGCCAGATCGGGCCTCTGAGCAGAGCTGGAGCTCTGCCGTACTGGAGGCGCATTCGGCTCCGCCAAAGCAGTGAATGCAGCCGCACACAGCAGGGCTGCCTTCTCTTCTCCCGAAGAGGCTCGCTTCCCGCATGCTGTAAACTAGGCTTCCAGGCGGGGCCCCCTGCGCCTCCCACAGGTCTTGGCTCAGGAGCTGCTTCCCTGAGCTGGGGCTGTGGACGGGAGCCCAGACACGCAGGGGCAGGCCCCAACCACCTGCACACGTCTCTGCTGGGGAGGAGAGCACTAGGGAAATGACGTCTGTCAGGCACCTTCTGGGCGCTCACCGAGTCAGCCTCAGCGTGTGTGGGGCTGCAGACCACAGGCAGAGGCCCTGTGAGCCTTGTGCTCTCCGTGCTGTGCTGAGTCTGGGCGGTCAAGCAACCGTAAGAATAGACTTTCAGTTGCCCTCACTTTGCCTCTACTAGAGCCCTCAAGCTGGAGCGCTTGGCAGTGTGCAACCCACCGGCAACTAAGCCCTCCACAAGAACGACTGGGGACTAGGTGCAAAGGCAAGGCAGGAGTGGAGCTGAGGCCAGGAAGGCGCCAGTAGCATCTCCCAGTCTCGCGCAGCCCGCTCCTTTCTGGACTGGAAGCCTAGCCGCGAGGCAAGTCTGGGAAAGGCTCGCCCATGGCAGAGCAGCCTCACGCCAGCACTCTGCCAGATCGGGCCTCTGAGCAGAGCTGAAGCTCTGCCGTCCTGGAGGCGCACTCGGCTCCGCCCAAGCAGTGATTGCAGCCCCACGCATCTGGGCTGCCTCCTCTTCTCCCAAGGAGGCTCGCTTCCCTCATGCTGTGCACTAGGCTTCCAGGCGGGGGCGCCCCGCGCCTCCTACAGGTTTTGGCTGAGGAGCTGCTTCCCTGAGCTGGGGCTGTGGACGGGAGCCCAGACACGCAGGGGCAGGCCCCAACCACCTGCACTCGTCTCTGCTGGGGAGGAGAGCACTAGAGAAATGACGTCTGTCAGGCACCTTCTGGGCGCTCACCGAGTCAGCCTCAGCGTGTGTGGGGCTGCAGACCACAGCCAGAGGCCCTGTGAGCCTTGTGCTCTCCGTGCTGTGCTGAGTCTGGGCGGTCAAGCAACCGTTGGAGGAGCCCTGCAGTTGCCCTCCCATTGCCTCTAATAGAGCCCTCACTGCTGGAGCGCTTGGCAGTGTGCAACCCCCCGGCAACTAAGCCCTGCACAAGAACGCCTGGGGACTGGGTGCAAAGGCAAGGCAGGAGTGGAGCTGAGGCCAGGAAGGCGCCAGGAGCATCTCCCAGTCTCGCGCAGCCTGCTCCTTTCTGGACTGGAAGCCTAGCCGCGAGGCAAGTTTGGGCAAGGCTCGCCCATGGCAGAGCAGCCTCACGCCAGCAACTCTGCCAGATCGGGCCTCTGAGCAGAGCTGGAGCTCTGCCGTACTGGAGGCGCACTCGGCTCCGCCAAAGCAGTGAATGCAGCCGCACACAGCAGGGCTGCCTTCTCTTCTCCCGAGGAAGCTCGCTCTCCGCATGCTGTAAACTAGGCTTCCAGGCGGGGTCCCCTGCGCCTCCCACAGGTCTTGGCTCAGGAGCTGCTTCCCTGAGCTGGGGCTGTGGACGGGAGCCCAGACACGCAGGGGCAGGCCCCAACCACCTGCACACGTCTCTGCTGGGGAGGAGAGCACTAGGGAAATGACGTCTGTCAGGCACCTTCTGGGCGCTCACCGAGTCAGCCTCCGCGTGTGTGGGGCTGCAGACCACAGCCAGAGGCCCTGGGAGCCTTGTGCTCTCCGTGCTGTGCTGAGTCTGGGCAGTCAAGCAACCGTAAGAATAGACTTTCAGTTGCCCTCACTTTGCCTCTACTAGAGCCCTCAAGCTGAAGCGCTTGGCAGTGTGCAACCCACCGGCAATTAAGCCCTCCACAAGAACGCCTGGGGACTAGGTGCAAAGGCAAGGCAGGAGTGGAGCTGAGGCCAGGAAGGCGCCAGTAGCATCTCCCAGTCTCGCGCAGCCCGCTCCTTTCTGGACTGGAAGCCTAGCCGCGAGGCAAGTCTGGGCAAGGCTCGCCCAGGGCAGAGCAGCCTCACGCCAGCACTCTGCCAGATCGGGCCTCTGAGCAGAGCTGGAGCTCTGCCGTACTGGAGGCGCACTCGACTCCGCCCAAGCAGTGATTGCAGCCCCACGCATCTGGGCTGCCTCCTCTTCTCCCAAGGAGGCTCGCTTCCCTCATGCTGTAAACTAGGCTTCCAGGCGGGGGCGCCCCGCGCCTCCTACAGGTCTTGGCTGAGGAGCTGCTTCCCTGAGCTGGGGCTGTGGACGGGAGCCCAGACACGCAGGGGCAGGCCCCAACCACCTGCACACGTCTCTGCTGGGGAGGAGAGCACTAGGGAAATGACGTCTGTCAGGCACCTTCTGGGCGATCACCGAGTCAGCCTCAGAGTGTGTGGGGCTGCAGACCACAGCCAGAGGCCCTGTGAGCCTTGTGCTCTCCGTGCTGTGCTGAGTCTGGGCGGTCAAGCAACCGCTGGAGGAGCCCTGCAGTTGCCCTCCCATTGCCTCTAATAGAGCCCTCACTGCTGGAGCGCTTGGCAGTGTGCAACCCACCGGCAACTAAGCCCTCCACAAGAACGCCTGAGGACTAGGTGCAAAGGCAAGGCAGGAGTGGAGCTGAGGCCAGGAAGGCGCCAGTAGCCTCTCCCAGTCTCGCGCAGCCCGCTCCTTCCTGGACTGGAAGCCTAGCCGCGAGGCAAGTCTGGGCAAGGCTCGCCCAGGGCAGAGCAGCCTCACGCCAGCGACTCTGCCAGATCGGGCCTCTGAGCAGAGCTAAAGCTCTGCCGTACTGGAGGCGCACTCAGCTCCGCCAAAGCAGTGAACGCAGCCGCACTCAGCAGGGCTGCCTTCTCTTCTCCAAAGGAGGCTCGCTTCCCGCGTGCTGTAAACTAGGCTTCCAGGCGGGGCCCCCTGCGCCTCCCACAGGTCTTGGCTCAGGAGCTGCTTCCCTGAGCTGGGGCTGTGGACGGGAGCCCAGACACGCAGGGGCAGGCCCCAACTACCTGCACACGTCTCTGCTGGGGAGGAGAGCACTAGGGAAATGACGTCTGTCAGGCACCTTCTGGGCGCTCACCGAGTCAGCCTCCGCGTGTGTGGGGCTGCAGACCCCAGCCAGGGGCCCTGTGAGCCTTGTGCTCTCCGTGCTGTGCTGAGTCTGGGCGGTCAAGCAACCGTAAGAATAAACTTCCAGTTGCCCTCACTTTGCCACTAATAGAGCCCTCAAGCTGGAGCTCTTGGCAGTGTGCAACCCACCGGCAACTAAGCCCTCCACAAGAACGCCTGGGGACTAGGTGCAAAGGCAAGGCAGGAGTGGAGCTGAGGCCAGGAAGGCGCCAGTAGCATCTCCCAGTCTCGCGCAGCCCGCTTCTTTCTGGACTGGAAGCCTAGCCGCGAGGCAAGTCTGGGCAAGGCTCGCCCAGGGCAGAGCAGCCTCACGCCAGCAACTCTGCCAGATCGGGCCTCTGAGCAGAGCTGGAGCTCTGCCGTACTGGAGGCGCACTCGGCTCCGCCAAAGCAGTGATTGCAGCCCCACGCATCTGGGCTGCCTCCTCTTCTCCCAAGGAGGCTCGCTTCCCTCATGCTGTGCACTAGGCTTCCTGGCGGGGGCGCCCCGCGCCTCCTACAGGTCTTGGCTGAGGAGCTGCTTCCCTAAGCTGGGGCTGTGGACGGGAGCCCAGACACGCAGGGGCAGGTCCCAACCACCTGCACACGTCTCTGCTGGGGAGGAGAGCACTAGGAAAATGACGTCTGTCAGGCACCTTCTGGGCGCTCACCGAGTCAGCCTCAGCGTGTGTGGGGCTGCAGACCACAGCCAGAGGCCCTGTGAGCCTTGTGCTCTCCGTGCTGTGCTGAGTCTGGGCGGTCAAGCAACCGTAAGAATAGACTTCCAGTTGCCCTCACTTTGCCACTAATAGAGCCCTCAAGCCGGAGCGCTTGGCAGTGTGCAACCCACCGGCAACTAAGCCCTCCACAAGAACGCCTGGGGACTAGGTGCAAAGGCAAGGCAGGAGTGGAGCTGAGGCCAGGAAGGCGCCAGAAGCTTCTCCCAGTCTCGCGCAGCCCGCTCATTCCTGGACTGGAAGCATAGCCGCGAGGCAAGTCTGGGCAAGGCTCGCCCAGGGCAGAGCAGCCTCACGCCAGCACTCTGCCAGATCGGGCCTCTGAGCAGAGCTGGAGCTCTGCCGTACTGGAGGCGCACTTGGCTCCGCCAAAGCAGTGAATGCAGCCGCACACAGCAGGGCTGTCTTCTCTTCTCCCGAGGAGGCTCGCTTCCCACATGCTGTAAACTAGGCTTCCAGGCGGGGCCCCCTGCGCCTCCCACAGGTCTTGGCTCAGGAGCTGCTTCCCTGAGCTGGGGCTGTGGACGGGAGCCCAGACACGCAGGGGCAGGCCCCAACCACCTGCACACGTCTCTGCTGGGGAGGAGAGCACTAGGGAAATGACGTCTGTCAGGCACCTTCTGGGCTCTCACCGAGTCAGCCTCAGCGTGTGTGGGGCTGCAGACCACAGCCAGAGGCCCTGTGAGCCTTGTGCTCTCCGTGCTGTGCTGAGTCTGGGCGGTCAAGCAACCACTGGAGGAGCCCTGCAGTTGCCCTCCCATTGCCTCTAATAGAGCCCACACTGCTGGAGCGCTTGACAGTGTGCAACCCACCGGCAACTAAGCCCTCCACAAGAACGCCTGGGATCTAGGTGCAAAGGTAAGGCAGGAGTGGAGCTGAGGCCAGGAAAGCGCCAGTAGCATCTCCCAGTCTCGCGCAGCCCGCTCCTTCCTGGACTGGATGCCTAGCCGCGAGGCAAGTCTGGGCAAGGCTCGCCCAGGGCAGAGCAGCCACACGCCAGCACTCTGCCAGATCGGGCCTCTGAGCAGAGCTTTAGCTCTGCCGTCCTGGAGGCGCACTCGGCTCCGCCCAAGCAGTGATTGCAGCCCCACGCATCTGGGCTGCCTCCTCTTCTCCCAAGGAGGCTCGCTTCCCTCATGCTGTGCACTAGGCTTCCAGGCGGGGGCGCCACGCGCCTCCTACAGGTTTTGGCTGAGGAGCTGCTTCCCTGAGCTGGGGCTGTGGACGGGAGCCCAGACACGCAGGGGCAGGCCCCAACCACCTGCACTCGTCTCTGCTGGGGAGGAGAGCACTAGAGAAATGACGTCTGTCAGGCACCTTCTGGGCGCTCACCGAGTCAGCCTCAGCGTGTGTGGGGCTGCAGACCACAGCCAGAGGCCCTGTGAGCCTTGTGCTCTCCGTGCTGTGCTGAGTCTGGGCGGTCAAGCAACCGTTGGAGGAGCCCTGCAGTTGCCCTCCCATTGCCTCTAATAGAGCCCTCACTGCTGGAGCGCTTGGCAGTGTGCAACCCACCGGCAACTAAGCCCTGCACAAGAACGCCTGGGGACTAGGTGCAAAGGCAAGGCAGGAGTGGAGCTGAGGCCAGGAAGGCGCCAGGAGCATCTCCCAGTCTCGCGCAGCCCGCTCCTTTCTGGACTGGAAGCCTAGCCGCGAGGCAAGTTTGGGCAAGGCTCGCCCATGGCAGAGCAGCCTCACGCCAGCAACTCTGCCAGATCGGGCCTCTGAGCAGAGCTGGAGCTCTGCCGTACTGGAGGCGCACTCGGCTCCGCCAAAGCAGTGAATGCAGCCGCACACAGCAGGGCTGCCTTCTCTTCTCCCGAGGAGGCTCGCTCTCCGCATGCTGTAAACTAGGCTTCCAGGCGGGGTCCCCTGCGCCTCCCAAAGGTCTTGGCTCAGGAGCTGCTTCCCTGAGCTGGGGCTGTGGACGGGAGCCCAGACACGCAGGGGCAGGCCCCAACCACCTGCACACGTCTCTGCTGGGGAGGAGAGCACTAGGGAAATGACGTCTGTCAGGCACCTTCTGGGCGCTCACCGAGTCAGCCTCCGCGTGTGTGGGGCTGCAGACCACAGGCAGAGGCCCTGTGAGCCTTGTGCTCTCCGTGCTGTGCTGAGTCTGGGCGGACAGGCAACCGTAAGAATAGACTTCCAGTTGCCCTCACTTTGCCTCTAATAGAGCCCTCAAGCTGGAGCGCTTGGCAGTGTGCAACCCACCGGCAACTAAGCCCTCCACAAGAACGCCTGGGGACTAGGTGCAAAGGCAAGGCAGGAGTGGAGCTGAGGCCAGGAAGGCGCCAGTAGCAATTCCCAGTCTCGCGCAGCCCGCTCCTTCCTGAACTGGAAGCCTAGCCGCGAGGCAAGTCTGGGCAAGGCTCGCCCAGGGCAGAGCAGCCTCACGCCAGCACTCTGCCAGATCGGGCCTCTGAGCAGAGCTGGAGCTCTGCCGTACTGGAGGAGCACTCGGCTCCGCCCAAGCAGTGATTGCAGCCCCACGCATCTGGGCTGCCTCCTCTTCTCCCAAGGAGGCTCGCTTCCCTCATGCTGTGCACTAGGCTTCCAAGCGGGGGCGCCACGCGCATCCTACAGGTCTTGGCTGAGGAGCTGCTTCCCTGAGCTGGGGCTGTGGACGGGAGCCCAGACACGCAGGGGCAGGCCCCAACCACCTGCACACGTCTCTGCTGGGGAGGACAGCACTAGGGAAATGACGTCTGTCAGGCACCTTCTGGGCGCTCACCGAGTCAGCCTCCTCGTGTGTGGGGCTGCAGACCACAGCCAGAGGCCCTGTGAGCCTTGTGCTCTCCGTGCTGTGCTGAGTCTGGGCGGTCAAGCAACCGCTGGAGGAGCCCTGCAGTTGCCCTCCCATTGCCTCTAATAGAGCCCTCACTGCTGGAGCGCTTGGCAGTGTGCAACCCACCGGCAACTAAGCCCTCCACAAGAAGGCCTGGGAACTAGGTGCAAAGGCAAGGCAGGAGTGGAGCTGAGGCCAGGAAGGCGCCAGTAGCCTCTCCCAGTCTCGCGCAGCCCGCTCCTTCCTGGACTGGAAGCCTAGCCGCGAGGCAAGTCTGGGCAACGCTCGCCCAGGGCAGAGCAGCCTCACGCCAGCGACTCTGCCAGATCGGGCCTCTGAGCAGAGCTGGAGCTCTGCCGTACTGGAGGCGCACTCAGCTCCGCCAAAGCAGTGAATGCAGCCGCACACAGCAGTGCTGCCTTCTCTTCTCCCGAAGAGGCTCGCTTCCCGCATGCTGTTAACTAGGCTTTCAGGCGGGGCCCCCTGCGCCTCCCAAAAGTCTTGGCTCAGGAGCTGCTTCCCTGAGCTGGGGCTGTGAACGGGAGCCCAGACACGCAGGGGCAGGCCCCAACCACCTGCACACGTCTCTGCTGGGGAGGAGAGCACTAGGGAAATGACGTCTGTCAGGCACCTTCTGGGCGCTCACCGAGTCAGCCTCCGCGTGTGTGGGGCTGCAGACCCCAGCCAGGGGCCCTGTGAGCCTTGTGCTCTCCGTGCTGTGCTGAGTCTGGGCGGTCAAGCAACCGTAAGAATAGACTTTCAGTTGCCCTCACTTTGCCTCTCCTAGAGCCCTCAAGCTGGAGCGCTTGGCAGTGTGCAACCCACCGGCAACTAAGCCCTCCACAAGAACGCCTGGGGACTATGTGCAAAGGCAAGGCAGGAGTGGAGCTGAGGCCAGGAAGGCGCCAGTAGCATCTCCCAGTCTCGCGCAGCCCGCATCTTTCTGGACTGGAAGCCTAGCCGCGAGGCAAGTCTGGGCAAGGCTCGCCCAGGGCAGAGCAGCCTCACGCCAGCAACTCTGCCAGATCGGGCCTCTGAGCAGAGCTGGAGCTCTGTCGTACTGGAGGCGCACTCGGCTCCGCCAAAGTAGTGATTGCAGCCCCACGCATCTGGGCTGCCTCCTCTTCTCCCAAGGAGGCTCGCTTCCCTCATGCTGTGCACAAGGCTTCCAGGCGGGGGCGCCCCGCGCCTCCTACAGGTCTTGGCTGAGGAGCTGCTTCCCTAAGCTGGGGCTGTAGACGGGAGCCCAGACACGCAGGGGCAGGCCCCAACCACCTGCACACGTCTCTGCTGGGGAGGAGAGCACTAGGGAAATGACGTCTGTCAGGCACCTTCTCGGCGCTCACCGAGTCAGCCTCAGCGTGTGTGGGGCTGCAGACCACAGGCAGAGGCCCTGTGAGCCTTGTGCTCTCCGTGCTGTGCTGAGTCTGGGCGGTCAAGCAACCGCTGGAGGAGCCCTGCAGTTGCTCTCCCATTGCCTCTAATAGAGCCCTCACTGCTGGAGCGCTTGGCAGTGTGCAACCCACCGGCAACTAAGCCCTCCACAAGAACGCCTGAGGACTAGGTGCAAAGGCAAGGCAGGAGTGGAGCTGAGGCCAGGAAGGCGCCAGTAGCATCTCCCAGTCTCGCGCAGCCCGCTCCTTCCTGAACTGGAAGCCTAGCCGCGAGGCAAGTCTGGGCAAGGCTCGCCCAGGGCAGAGCAGCCTCACGCCAGCGACTCTGCGAGATCGGGCCTCTGAGCAGAGCTGGAGCTCTGCCGTACTGGAGGCGCACTCAGCTCCGCCAAAGCAGTGAATGCAGCCGCACACAGCAGGGCTGCCTTCTCTTCTCCCGAAGAGGCTCGCTTCCCGCATGCTGTAAACTAGGCTTCCAGGCGGGGCCCCCTGCGCCTCCCACAGGTCTTGGCTCAGGAGCTGCTTCCCTGAGCTGGGGCTGTGGACGGGAGCCCAGACACGCAGGGGCAGGCCCCAGCCACCTGCACACGTCTCTGCTGGGGAGGAGAGCACTAGGGAAATGACGTCTGTCAGGCACCTTCTGGGCGCTCAGCGAGTCAGCCTCCGCGTGTGTGGGGCTGCAGACCACAGCCAGAGGCCCTGTGAGCCTTGTGCTCTCCGTGCTGTGCTGAGTCTGGGCGGTCAAGCAACCGTAGGAATAGACTTCCAGTTGCCCTCACTTTGCCTCAAATAGAGCCCTCAAGCTGGAGCGCTTGGCAGTGTGCAACCCACCGGCAACTAAGCCCTCCACAAGAACGCCTGGGGACTAGGTGCAAAGGCAAGGCAGGAGTGGAGCTGAGGCCAGGAAGGCGCCAGTAGCATCTCCCAGTCTCGCGCAGCCCGCTCCTTCCTGGACTGGAAGCCTAGCCGCGAGGCAAGTCTGGGCAAGGCTCGCCCATGGCAGAGCAGCCTCACGCCAGCACTCTGCCAGATCGGGCCTCTGAGCAGAGCTGGAGCTCTGCGGTACTGGAGGCGCACTCGGCTCCGCCCAAGCAGTGATTGCAGCCCCAAGCATCTGGGCTGCCTCCTTTTCTCCCAAGGAGGCTCGTTTCCCTCATGCTGTGCACTAGGCTTCCAAGCGGGGGCGCCCCGCGCCTACGACAGGTCTTGGTTGAGGAGCTGCTTCCCTGAGCTGGGGCTGTGGACGGGAGCCCAGACACGCAGGGGCAGGCCCCAACCACCTGCACACGTCTCTGCTGGGGAGGAGAGCACTAGGGAAATGACGTCTGTCAGCACCTTCTGGGCGCTCACCGAGTCAGCCTCCTCGTGTGTGGGGCTGCAGACCACAGCCAGAGGCCCTGTGAGCCTTGTGCTCTCCGTGCTGTGCTGAGTCTTGGCGGTCAAGCAACCGTATGAATAGACTTTCAGTTGCCCTCACTTTGCCTCTACTAGAGCCCTCAAGCTGGAGCGCTTGGCAGTGTGCAACCCACCGGCAACTAAGCCCTCCACAAGAACGCCTGGGGACTAGGTGCAAAGGCAAGGCAGGAGTGGAGCTGAGGCCAGGAAGGCGCCAGTAGCATCTCCCTGTCTCGCGCAGCCCGCTCCTTTCTGGACTGGAAGCCTAGCCGCGAGGCAAGTCTGGGCAAGGCTCACCTAGGGCAGAGCAGCCTCACGCCAGCAACTCTGCCAGATCGGGCCTCTGAGCAGAGCTGGAGCTCTGCCGTACTGGAGGCGCACTCGGCTCCGCCAAAGCAGTGAATGCAGCCGCACACAGCAGGGCTGCCTTCTCTTCTCCCGAGGAGGCTCGCTTCCCGCATGCTGTAAACTAGGCTTCCAGGCGGGGCCCCCTGCGCCTCCCAAAGGTCTTGGCTCAGGAGCTGCTTCCCTGAGCTGGGGCTGTGGACGGGAGCCCAGACACGCAGGGGCAGGCCCCAACCACCTGCACACGTCTCTGCTGGGGAGGAGAGCACTAGGGAAATGACGTCTGTCAGGCACCTTCTGGGCGCTCACCGAGTCAGCCTCCGCGTGTGTGGGGCTGCAGACCACAGGCAGAGGCCCTGTGAGCCTTGTGCTCTCCGTGCTGTGCTGAGTCTGGGCGGACAGGCAACCGTAAGAATAGACTTCCAGTTGCCCTCACTTTGCCTCTAATAGAGCCCTCAAGCTGGAGCGCTTGGCAGTGTGCAACCCACCGGCAACTAAGCCCTCCACAAGAACGCCTGGGGACTAGGTGCAAAGGCAAGGCAGGAGTGGAGCTGAGGCCAGGAAGGCGCCAGTAGCAATTCCCAGTCTCGCGCAGCCCGCTCCTTCCTGAACTGGAAGCCTAGCCGCGAGGCAAGTCTGGGCAAGGCTCGCCCAGGGCAGAGCAGCCTCACGCCAGCACTCTGCCAGATCGGGCCTCTGAGCAGAGCTGGAGCTCTGCCGTACTGGAGGAGCACTCGGCTCCGCCCAAGCAGTGATTGCAGCCCCACGCATCTGGGCTGCCTCCTCTTCTCCCAAGGAGGCTCGCTTCCCTCATGCTGTGCACTAGGCTTCCAAGCGGGGGCGCCACGCGCATCCTACAGGTCTTGGCTGAGGAGCTGCTTCCCTGAGCTGGGGCTGTGGACGGGAGCCCAGACACGCAGGGACAGGCCCCAACCACCTGCAAACGTCTCTGCTGGGGAGGAGAGCACTAGGGAAATGACGTCTGTCAGGCACCTTCTGGGCGCTCACCGAGTCAGCCTCCGCGTGTGTGGGGCTGCAGACCACAGCCAGAGGCCCTGTGAGCCTTCTGCTCTCCGTGCTGTGCTGAGTCTTGGCGGTCAAGCAACCGTAAGAATAGACTTTCAGTTGCCCTCACTTTGCCTCTACTAGAGCCCTCAAGCTGGAGCGCTTGGCAGTGTCCAACCCACCGGCCACTAAGCCCTCCACAAGAACGCCTGGGGACTAGGTGCAAAGGCAAGGCAGGAGTGGAGCTGAGGCCAGGAAGGCGCCAGTAGCATATCCCAGTCTCGCACAGCCCGCTCCTTTCTGGACTGGAAGCCTAGCCGCGAGGCAAATCTGGGCAAGGCTCAACTAGGGCAGAGCAGCCTCACGCCAGCAACTCTGCCAGATCGGGCCTCTGAGCAGAGCTGGAGCTCTGCCGTACTGGAGGCGCACTCGGCTCCGCCAAAGTAGTGAATGCAGCCGCACACAGCAGGGCTGCCTTCTCTTCTCCCGAGGAGGCTCGCTTCCCGCATGCTGTAAACTAGGCTTCCAGGCGGGGCCCCCTGCGCCTCCCAAAGGTCTTGGCTCAGGAGCTGCTTCCCTGAGCTGGGGCTGTGGACGGGAGCCCAGACACGCAGGGGCAGGCCCCAACCACCTGCACACGTCTCTGCTGGGGAGGAGAGCACTAGGGAAATGACGTCTGTCAGGCACCTTCTGGGCGCTCACCGAGTCAGCCTCCTCGTGTGTGGGGCTGCAGACCACAGCCAGAGGCCCTGTGAGCCTTGTGCTCTCCGTGCTGTGCTGAGTCTGGGCGGTCAAGCAACCGTATGAATAGACTTTCAGTTGCCCTCACTTTGCCTCTAATAGAGCCCTCAAGCTGGAGCGCTTGGCAGTGTGCAACCCACCGGCAACTAAGCCCTCCATAAGAACGCCTGGGGACTAGGTGCAAAGGCAAGGCAGGAGTGGAGCTGAGGCCAGGAAGGCGCCAGTAGCATCTCCCAGTCTCGCGCAGCCCGCTCATTTCTGGACTGGAAGCCTAGCCGCGAGGCAAGTCTGGGCAAGGCTCACCTAGGGCAGAGCAGCCTCACGCCAGCAACTCTGCCAGATCGGGCCTCTGAGCAGAGCTGGAGCTCTGCCGTACTGGAGGCGCACTCGGCTCCGCCAAAGCAGTGAATGCAGCCGCACACAGCAGGGCTGCCTTCTCTTCTCCCAAGGAGGCTCGCTTCCCGCATGCTGTAAACTAGGCTTCCAGGCGGGGCCCCCTGCGCCTCCCAAAGGTCTTGGCTCAGGAGCTGCTTCCCTGAGCTGGGGCTGTGGACGGGAGCCCAGACACGCAGGGGCAGGCCCCAACCACCTGCACACGTCTCTGCTGGGGAGGAGAGCACTAGGGAAATGACGTCTGTCAGGCACCTTCTGGGCGCTCACCGAGTCAGCCTCAGCGTGTGTGGGGCTGCAGACCACAGGCAGAGGCCCTGTGAGCCTTGTGCTCTCCGTGCTGTGCTGAGTCTGGGCGGACAGGCAACCGTAAGAATAGACTTCCAGTTGCCCTCACTTTGCCTCTAATAGAGCCCTCAAGCTGGAGCGCTTGGCAGTGTGCAACCCACCGGCAACTAAGCCCTCCACAAGAACGCCTGGGGACTAGGTGCAAAGGCAAGGCAGGAGTGGAGCTGAGGCCAGGAAGGCGCCAGTAGCAATTCCCAGTCTCGCGCAGCCCGCTCCTTCCTGAACTGGAAGCCTAGCCGCGAGGCAAGTCTGGGCAAGGCTCGCCCAGGGCAGAGCAGCCTCACGCCAGCACTCTGCCAGATCGGGCCTCTGAGCAGAGCTGGAGCTCTGCCGTACTGGAGGCGCACTCGGCTCCGCCCAAGCAGTGATTGCAGCCCCACGCATCTGGGCTGCCTCCTCTTCTCCCAAGGAGGCTCGCTTCCCTCATGCTGTGCACTAGGCTTCCAAGCGGGGGCGCCCCGCGCATCCTACAGGTCTTGGCTGAGGAGCTGCTTCCCTGAGCTGGGGCTGTGGACGGGAGCCCAGACACGCAGGGACAGGCCCCAACCACCTGCAAACGTCTCTGCTGGGGAGGAGAGCACTAGGGAAATGACGTCTGTCAGGCACCTTCTGGGCGCTCACCGAGTCAGCCTCCGCGTGCGTGGGGCTGCAGACCACAGCCAGAGGCCCTGTGATCCTTGTGCTCTCCGTGCTGTGCTGAGTCTTGGCGGTCAAGCAACCGTAAGAATAGACTTTCAGTTGCCCTCACTTTGCCTCTACTAGAGCCCTCAAGCTGGAGCGCTTGGCAGTGTGCAACCCCCCGGCAACTAAGCCCTGCACAAGAACGCCTGGGGACTAGGTGCAAAGGCAAGGCAGGAGTGGAGCTGAGGCCAGGAAGGCGCCAGTAGCATCTCCCAGTCTCGCGCAGCCCGCTCCTTTCTGGACTGGAAGCCTAGCCGCGAGGCAAGTCTGGGCAAGGCTCGCCCAGGGCAGAGCAGCCTCACGCCAGCAACTCTGCCAGATCGGGCCTCTGAGCAGAGCTGGAGCTCTGCCGTACTGGAGGCGCACTCGACTCCGCCCAAGCAGTGATTGCAGCCCCACGCATCTGGGCTGCCTCCTCTTCTCCCAAGGAGGCTCGCTTCCCTCATGCTGTGCACTAGGCTTCCAGGCGGGGGCGCCCCGCGCCTCCTACAGGTCTTGGCTGAGGAGCTGCTTCCCTAAGCTGGGGCTGTGGACGGGAGCCCAGACACGCAGGGGCAGGCCCCAACCACCTGCACACGTCTCTGCTGGGGAGGAGAGCACTAGGGAAATGACGTCTGTCAGGCACCTTCTCGGCGCTCACCGAGTCAGCCTCAGCGTGTGTGGGGCTGCAGACCACAGCCAGAGGCCCTGTGAGCCTTGTGCTCTCCGTGCTGTGCTGAGTCTGGGCGGTCAAGCAACCGCTGGAGGAGCCCTGCAGTTGCCCTCCCATTGCCTCTAATAGAGCCCTCACTGCTGGAGCGCTTGACAGTGTGCAACCCACCGGCAACTAAGCCCTCCACAAGAACGCCTGAGGACTAGGTGCAAAGGCAAGGCAGGAGTGGAGCTGAGGCCAGGAAGGCGCCAGTAGCATCTCCCAGTCTCGCGCAGCCCGCTCCTTCCTGGACTGGAAGCCTAGCCGCGAGGCAAGTCTGGGCAAGGCTCGCCCAGGGCAGAGCAGCCTCACGCCAGCACTCTGCCAGATCGGGCCTCTGAGCAGAGCTGGAGCTCTGCCGTACTGGAGGCGCGCTCAGCTCCGCCAAAGCAGTGAACGCAGCCGCACTCAGCAGGGCTGCCTTCTCTTCTCCAAAGGAGGCTCGCTTCCCAGGTGCTGTAAACTAGGCTTCCAGGCGGGGCCCCCTGCGCCTCCCACAGGTCTTGGCTCAGGAGCTGCTTCCCTGAGCTGGGGCTGTGGACGGGAGCACAGACACGCAGGGGCAGGCCCAAACCACCTGCACACGTCTCTGCTGGGGAGGAGAGCACTAGGGACATGACGTCGGTCAGGCACCATCTGGGCGCTCACCGAGTCAGCCTCCGCGTGTGTGGGGCTGCAGACCCCAGCCAGGGGCCCTGTGAGCCTTGTGCTCTCCGTGCTGTGCTGAGTCTGGGCGGCAAGCAACCGTAAGAATAGACTTTCAGTTGCCCTCACTTTGCCTCTACTAGAGCCCTCAAGCTGGAGCGCTTGGCAGTGTCCAACCCACCGGCAACTAAGCCCTCCACAAGAACGCCTGGGGACTAGGTGCAAAGGCAAGGCAGGAGTGGAGCTGAGGCCAGGAAGGCGCCAGTAGCATCTCCCAGTCTCGCGCAGCCCGCTTCTTTCTGGACTGGAAGCCTAGCCGCGAGGCAAGTCTGGGCAAGGCTCGCCCAGGGCAGAGCAGCCTCACGCCAGCAACTCTGCCAGATCGGGCCTCTGAGCAGAGCTGGAGCTTTGCCGTACTGGAGGCGCACTCGGCTCCGCCAAAGCAGTGATTGCAGCCCCACGCATCTGGGCTGCCTCCTCTTCTCCCAAGGAGGCTCGCTTCCCTCATGCTGTGCACTAGGCTTCCAGGCGGGGGCGCCCCGCGCCTCCTACAGGTCTTGGCTGAGGAGCTGCTTCCCTGAGCTGGGGCTGTGGACGGGAGCCCAGACACGCAGGGGCAGGCCCCAACCACCTGCACACGTCTCTGCTGGGGAGGAGAGCACTAGGGAAATGACGTCTGTCAGGCAACTTCTGGGCGCTAACCGAGTCAGCCTCAGCGTGTGTGGGGCTGCAGACCACAGCCAGAGGCCCTGTGAGCCTTGTGCTCTCCGTGCTGTGCTGAGTCTGGGCGGTCAAGCAACCGTTGGAGGAGCCCTGCAGTTGCCCTCCCATTGCCTTTAATATAGCCCTCACTGCTGGAGCGCTTGGCAGTGTGCAACCCCCCGGCAACTAAGCCCTGCACAAGAACGCCTGGGGACTAGGTGCAAAGGCAAGGCAGGAGTGGAGCTGAGGCCAGGAAGGCGCCAGGAGCATCTTCCAGTCTCGCGCAGCCCGCTCCTTTCTGGACTGGAAGCCTAGCCGCGAGGCAAGTTTGGGCAAGGCTCGCCCATGGCAGAGCAGCCTCACGCCAGCAACTCTGCCAGATCGGGCCTCTGAGCAGAGCTGGAGCTCTGCCGTACTGGAGGCGCACTCGGCTCCGCCAAAGCAGTGAATGCAGCCGCACACAGCAGGGCTGCCTTCTCTTCTCCCGAGGAGGCTCGCTCTCCGCATGCTGTAAACTAGGCTTCCAGGCGGGGTCCCCTGTGCCTCCCACAGGTCTTGGCTCAGGAGCTGCTTCCCTGAGCTGGGGCTGTGGACGGGAGCCCAGACACGCAGGGGCAGGCCCCAACCACCTGCACACGTCTCTGCTGGGGAGGAGAGCACTAGGGAAATGACGTCTGTCAGGCACCTTCTGGGCGCTCACCGAGTCAGCCTCCGCGTGTGTGGGGCTGCAGACCACAGCCAGGGGCCCTGTGAGCCTTGTGCTCTCCGTGCTGTGCTGAGTCTGGGCGGCAAGCAACCGTAAGAATAGACTTTCAGTTGCCTTCACTTTGCCTCTACTAGAGACCTCAAGCTGGAGCGCTTGGCAGTGTGCAACCCACCGGCAACTAAGCCCTCCACAAGAACGCCTGGGGACTAGGTGCAAAGGCAAGGCAGGAGTGGAGCTGAGGCCAGGAAGGCGCCAGTAGCAATTCCCAGTCTCGCGCAGCCCGCTCCTTCCTGAACTGGAAGCCTAGCCGCGAGGCAAGTCTGGGCAAGGCTCGCCCAGGGCAGAGCAGCCTCACGCCAGCACTCTGCCAGATCGGGCCTCTGAGCAGAGCTGGAGCTCTGCCGTACTGGAGGAGCACTCGGCTCCGCCCAAGCAGTGATTGCAGCCCCACGCATCTGGGCTGCCTCCTCTTCTCCCAAGGAGGCTCGCTTCCCTCATGCTGTGCACTAGGCTTCCAAGCGGGGGCGCCACGCGCATCCTACAGGTCTTGGCTGAGGAGCTGCTTCCCTGAGCTGGGGCTGTGGACGGGAGCCCAGACACGCAGGGACAGGCCCCAACCACCTGCAAACGTCTCTGCTGGGGAGGAGAGCACTAGGGAAATGACGTCTGTCAGGCACCTTCTGGGCGCTCACCGAGTCAGCCTCCGCGTGTGTGGGGCTGCAGACCACAGCCAGAGGCCCTGTGAGCCTTCTGCTCTCCGTGCTGTGCTGAGTCTTGGCGGTCAAGCAACCGTAAGAATAGACTTTCAGTTGCCCTCACTTTGCCTCTACTAGAGCCCTCAAGCTGGAGCGCTTGGCAGTGTCCAACCCACCGGCCACTAAGCCCTCCACAAGAACGCCTGGGGACTAGGTGCAAAGGCAAGGCAGGAGTGGAGCTGAGGCCAGGAAGGCGCCAGTAGCATATCCCAGTCTCGCACAGCCCGCTCCTTTCTGGACTGGAAGCCTAGCCGCGAGGCAAATCTGGGCAAGGCTCAACTAGGGCAGAGCAGCCTCACGCCAGCAACTCTGCCAGATCGGGCCTCTGAGCAGAGCTGGAGCTCTGCCGTACTGGAGGCGCACTCGGCTCCGCCAAAGTAGTGAATGCAGCCGCACACAGCAGGGCTGCCTTCTCTTCTCCCGAGGAGGCTCGCTTCCCGCATGCTGTAAACTAGGCTTCCAGGCGGGGCCCCCTGCGCCTCCCAAAGGTCTTGGCTCAGGAGCTGCTTCCCTGAGCTGGGGCTGTGGACGGGAGCCCAGACACGCAGGGGCAGGCCCCAACCACCTGCACACGTCTCTGCTGGGGAGGAGAGCACTAGGGAAATGACGTCTGTCAGGCACCTTCTGGGCGCTCACCGAGTCAGCCTCCTCGTGTGTGGGGCTGCAGACCACAGCCAGAGGCCCTGTGAGCCTTGTGCTCTCCGTGCTGTGCTGAGTCTGGGCGGTCAAGCAACCGTATGAATAGACTTTCAGTTGCCCTCACTTTGCCTCTAATAGAGCCCTCAAGCTGGAGCGCTTGGCAGTGTGCAACCCACCGGCAACTAAGCCCTCCATAAGAACGCCTGGGGACTAGGTGCAAAGGCAAGGCAGGAGTGGAGCTGAGGCCAGGAAGGCGCCAGTAGCATCTCCCAGTCTCGCGCAGCCCGCTCATTTCTGGACTGGAAGCCTAGCCGCGAGGCAAGTCTGGGCAAGGCTCACCTAGGGCAGAGCAGCCTCACGCCAGCAACTCTGCCAGATCGGGCCTCTGAGCAGAGCTGGAGCTCTGCCGTACTGGAGGCGCACTCGGCTCCGCCAAAGCAGTGAATGCAGCCGCACACAGCAGGGCTGCCTTCTCTTCTCCCAAGGAGGCTCGCTTCCCGCATGCTGTAAACTAGGCTTCCAGGCGGGGCCCCCTGCGCCTCCCAAAGGTCTTGGCTCAGGAGCTGCTTCCCTGAGCTGGGGCTGTGGACGGGAGCCCAGACACGCAGGGGCAGGCCCCAACCACCTGCACACGTCTCTGCTGGGGAGGAGAGCACTAGGGAAATGACGTCTGTCAGGCACCTTCTGGGCGCTCACCGAGTCAGCCTCAGCGTGTGTGGGGCTGCAGACCACAGGCAGAGGCCCTGTGAGCCTTGTGCTCTCCGTGCTGTGCTGAGTCTGGGCGGACAGGCAACCGTAAGAATAGACTTCCAGTTGCCCTCACTTTGCCTCTAATAGAGCCCTCAAGCTGGAGCGCTTGGCAGTGTGCAACCCACCGGCAACTAAGCCCTCCACAAGAACGCCTGGGGACTAGGTGCAAAGGCAAGGCAGGAGTGGAGCTGAGGCCAGGAAGGCGCCAGTAGCAATTCCCAGTCTCGCGCAGCCCGCTCCTTCCTGAACTGGAAGCCTAGCCGCGAGGCAAGTCTGGGCAAGGCTCGCCCAGGGCAGAGCAGCCTCACGCCAGCACTCTGCCAGATCGGGCCTCTGAGCAGAGCTGGAGCTCTGCCGTACTGGAGGCGCACTCGGCTCCGCCCAAGCAGTGATTGCAGCCCCACGCATCTGGGCTGCCTCCTCTTCTCCCAAGGAGGCTCGCTTCCCTCATGCTGTGCACTAGGCTTCCAAGCGGGGGCGCCCCGCGCATCCTACAGGTCTTGGCTGAGGAGCTGCTTCCCTGAGCTGGGGCTGTGGACGGGAGCCCAGACACGCAGGGACAGGCCCCAACCACCTGCAAACGTCTCTGCTGGGGAGGAGAGCACTAGGGAAATGACGTCTGTCAGGCACCTTCTGGGCGCTCACCGAGTCAGCCTCCGCGTGCGTGGGGCTGCAGACCACAGCCAGAGGCCCTGTGATCCTTGTGCTCTCCGTGCTGTGCTGAGTCTTGGCGGTCAAGCAACCGTAAGAATAGACTTTCAGTTGCCCTCACTTTGCCTCTACTAGAGCCCTCAAGCTGGAGCGCTTGGCAGTGTGCAACCCCCCGGCAACTAAGCCCTGCACAAGAACGCCTGGGGACTAGGTGCAAAGGCAAGGCAGGAGTGGAGCTGAGGCCAGGAAGGCGCCAGTAGCATCTCCCAGTCTCGCGCAGCCCGCTCCTTTCTGGACTGGAAGCCTAGCCGCGAGGCAAGTCTGGGCAAGGCTCGCCCAGGGCAGAGCAGCCTCACGCCAGCAACTCTGCCAGATCGGGCCTCTGAGCAGAGCTGGAGCTCTGCCGTACTGGAGGCGCACTCGACTCCGCCCAAGCAGTGATTGCAGCCCCACGCATCTGGGCTGCCTCCTCTTCTCCCAAGGAGGCTCGCTTCCCTCATGCTGTGCACTAGGCTTCCAGGCGGGGGCGCCCCGCGCCTCCTACAGGTCTTGGCTGAGGAGCTGCTTCCCTAAGCTGGGGCTGTGGACGGGAGCCCAGACACGCAGGGGCAGGCCCCAACCACCTGCACACGTCTCTGCTGGGGAGGAGAGCACTAGGGAAATGACGTCTGTCAGGCACCTTCTCGGCGCTCACCGAGTCAGCCTCAGCGTGTGTGGGGCTGCAGACCACAGCCAGAGGCCCTGTGAGCCTTGTGCTCTCCGTGCTGTGCTGAGTCTGGGCGGTCAAGCAACCGCTGGAGGAGCCCTGCAGTTGCCCTCCCATTGCCTCTAATAGAGCCCTCACTGCTGGAGCGCTTGACAGTGTGCAACCCACCGGCAACTAAGCCCTCCACAAGAACGCCTGAGGACTAGGTGCAAAGGCAAGGCAGGAGTGGAGCTGAGGCCAGGAAGGCGCCAGTAGCATCTCCCAGTCTCGCGCAGCCCGCTCCTTCCTGGACTGGAAGCCTAGCCGCGAGGCAAGTCTGGGCAAGGCTCGCCCAGGGCAGAGCAGCCTCACGCCAGCACTCTGCCAGATCGGGCCTCTGAGCAGAGCTGGAGCTCTGCCGTACTGGAGGCGCACTCGGCTCCGCCCAAGCAGTGATTGCAGCCCCACGCATCTGGGCTGCCTCCTCTTCTCCCAAGGAGGCTCGTTTCCCTCATGCTGTGCACTAGGCTTCCAAGCGGGGGCGCCCCGCGCCTCCTACAGGTCTTGGCTGAGGAGCTGCTTCCCTGAGCTGGGGCTGTGGACGGGAGCCCAGACACGCAGGGGCAGGCCCCAACCACCTGCACACGTCTCTGCTGGGGAGGAGAGCACTAGGGAAATGACGTCTGTCAGGCAACTTCTGGGCGCTAACCGAGTCAGCCTCAGCGTGTGTGGGGCTGCAGACCACAGCCAGAGGCCCTGTGAGCCTTGTGCTCTCCGTGCTGTGCTGAGTCTGGGCGGTCAAGCAACCGTTGGAGGAGCCCTGCAGTTGCCCTCCCATTGCCTTTAATAGAGCCCTCACTGCTGGAGCGCTTGGCAGTGTGCAACCCCCCGGCAACTAAGCCCTGCACAAGAACGCCTGGGGACTAGGTGCAAAGGCAAGGCAGGAGTGGAGCTGAGGCCAGGAAGGCGCCAGGAGCATCTTCCAGTCTCGCGCAGCCCGCTCCTTTCTGGACTGGAAGCCTAGCCGCGAGGCAAGTTTGGGCAAGGCTCGCCCATGGCAGAGCAGCCTCACGCCAGCAACTCTGCCAGATCGGGCCTCTGAGCAGAGCTGGAGCTCTGCCGTACTGGAGGCGCACTCGGCTCCGCCAAAGCAGTGAATGCAGCCGCACACAGCAGGGCTGCCTTCTATTCTCCCGAGGAGGCTCGCTCTCCGCATGCTGTAAACTAGGCTTCCAGGCGGGGTCCCCTGTGCCTCCCACAGGTCTTGGCTCAGGAGCTGCTTCCCTGAGCTGGGGCTGTGGACGGGAGCCCAGACACGCAGGGGCAGGCCCCAACCACCTGCACACGTCTCTGCTGGGGAGGAGAGCACTAGGGAAATGACGTCTGTCAGGCACCTTCTGGGCGCTCACCGAGTCAGCCTCCGCGTGTGTGGGGCTGCAGACCACAGCCAGGGGCCCTGTGAGCCTTGTGCTCTACGTGCTGTGCTGAGTCTGGGCGGCAAGCAACCGTAAGAATAGACTTTCAGTTGCCCTCACTTTGCCTCTACTAGAGACCTCAAGCTGGAGCGCTTGGCAGTGTGCAACCCACCGGCAACTAAGCCCTCCACAAGAACGCCTGGGGACTATGTGCAAAGGCAAGGCAGGAGTGGAGCTGAGGCCAGGAAGGCGCCAGTAGCATCTCCCAGTCTCGCGCAGCCCGCATCTTTCTGGACTGGAAGCCTAGCCGCGAGGCAAGTCTGGGCAAGGCTCGCCCAGGGCAGAGCAGCCTCACGTCAGCAACTCTTCCAGATCGGGCCTCTGAGCCGAGCTGGAGCTCTGCCGTACTGGAGGCGCACTCGGCTCCGCCAAAGCAGTGATTGCAGCCCCACGCAACTGGGCTGCCTCCTCTTCTCCCAAGGAGGCTCGCTTCCCTCATGCTGTGCACTAGGCTTCCAGGCGGGGGCGCCCCGCGCCTCCTACAGGTCTTGGCTCAGGAGCTGCTTCCCTGAGCTGGGGCTGTGGACGGGAGCCCAGACACGCAGGGGCAGGCCCCAACCACCTGCACACGTCTCTGCTGGGGAGGAGAGCACTAGGGAAATGACGTCTGTCAGGCACCTTCTGGCCGCTCACCGAGTCAGCCTCAGCGTGTGTGGGGCTGCAGACCACAGCCAGAGGCCCTGTGAGCCTTGTGCTCTCCGTGCTGTGCTGAGTCTGGGCGGTCAAGCAACCACTGGAGGAGCCCTGCAGTTGCCCTCCCATTGCCTCTAATAGAGCCCTCACTGCTGGAGCGCTTGGCAGTGTGCAACCCACCGGCAACTAAGCCCTCCACAAGAACGCCTGAGGACTAGGTGCAAAGGCAAGGCAGGAGTGGAGCTGAGGCCAGGAAGGCGCCACTAGCATTTCCCAGTCTCGCGCAGCCCGCTCCTTCCTGGACTGGAAGCCTAGCCGCGAGGCAAGTCTGGGCAAGGCTCGCCCAGGGCAGAGCAGCCTCACGCCAGCGACTCTGCCAGATCGGGCCTCTGAGCAGAGCTGGAGCTCTGCCGTACTGGAGGCGCACTCGGCTCCGCCAAAGCAGTGAATGCAGCCGCACACAGCAGGGCTGCCTTCTCTTCTCCCGAGGAGGCTCGCTTCCCGCATGCTGTAAACTAGGCTTCCAGGCGGGGTCCCCTGCGCCTCCCACAGGTCTTGGCTCAGGAGCTGCTTCCCTGAGCTGGGGCTGTGGACGGGAGCCCAGACACGCAGGGGCAGGCCCCAACCACCTGCACACGTCTCTGCTGGGGAGGAGAGCACTAGGGAAATGACGTCTGTCAGGCACCTTCTGGGCGCTCACCGAGTCAGCCTCCGCGTGTGTGGAGCTGCAGACCACATCCAGAGGCCCTGTGAGCCTTGTGCTCTCCGTGCTGTGCTGAGTCTGGGCAGTCAAGCAACCGTAAGAATAGACTTTCAATTGCCCTCACTTTGCCTCTAGTAGAGACCTCAAGCTGGAGCGCTTGGCAGTGTGCAACCCACCGGCAACTAAGCCCTTCACAAGAACGCCTGGGGACTAGGTGCAAAGGCAAGGCAGGAGTGGAGCTGAGGCCAGGAAGGCGCCAGTAGCATCTCCCAGTCTCGCGCAGCCCGCTCCTTTCTGGACTGGAAGCCTAGCCGCGAGGCAAGTCTGGGCAAGGCTCGCCCAGGGCAGAGCAGCCTCACGCCAGCACTCTGCCAGATCGGGCCTCTGAGCAGAGCTGGAGCTCTGCCGTACTGGAGGCGCGCTCAGCTCCGCCAAAGCAGTGAACGCAGCCGCACTCAGCAGGGCTGCCTTCTCTTCTCCAAAGGAGGCTCGCTTCCCAGGTGCTGTAAACTAGGCTTCCAGGCGGGGCCCCCTGCGCCTCCCACAGGTCTTGGCTCAGGAGCTGCTTCCCTGAGCTGGGGCTGTGGACGGGAGCACAGACACGCAGGGGCAGGCCCAAACCACCTGCACACGTCTCTGCTGGGGAGGAGAGCACTAGGGACATGACGTCGGTCAGGCACCTTCTGGGCGCTCACCGAGTCAGCCTCCGCGTGTGTGGGGCTGCAGACCCCAGCCAGGGGCCCTGTGAGCCTTGTGCTCTCCGTGCTGTGCTGAGTCTGGGCGGCAAGCAACCGTAAGAATAGACTTTCAGTTGCCCTCACTTTGCCTCTACTAGAGCCCTCAAGCTGGAGCGCTTGGCAGTGTCCAACCCACCGGCAACTAAGCCCTCCACAAGAACGCCTGGGGACTAGGTGCAAAGGCAAGGCAGGAGTGGAGCTGAGGCCAGGAAGGCGCCAGTAGCATCTCCCAGTCTCGCGCAGCCCGCTTCTTTCTGGACTGGAAGCCTAGCCGCGAGGCAAGTCTGGGCAAGGCTCGCCCAGGGCAGAGCAGCCTCACGCCAGCAACTCTGCCAGATCGGGCCTCTGAGCAGAGCTGGAGCTTTGCCGTACTGGAGGCGCACTCGGCTCCGCCAAAGCAGTGATTGCAGCCCCACGCATCTGGGCTGCCTCCTCTTCTCCCAAGGAGGCTCGCTTCCCTCATGCTGTGCACTAGGCTTCCAGGCGGGGGCGCCCCGCGCCTCCTACAGGTCTTGGCTGAGGAGCTGCTTCCCTGAGCTGGGGCTGTGGACGGGAGCCCAGACACGCAGGGGCAGGCCCCAACCACCTGCACACGTCTCTGCTGGGGAGGAGAGCACTAGGGAAATGACGTCTGTCAGGCAACTTCTGGGCGCTAACCGAGTCAGCCTCAGCGTGTGTGGGGCTGCAGACCACAGCCAGAGGCCCTGTGAGCCTTGTGCTCTCCGTGCTGTGCTGAGTCTGGGCGGTCAAGCAACCGTTGGAGGAGCCCTGCAGTTGCCCTCCCATTGCCTTTAATATAGCCCTCACTGCTGGAGCGCTTGGCAGTGTGCAACCCCCCGGCAACTAAGCCCTGCACAAGAACGCCTGGGGACTAGGTGCAAAGGCAAGGCAGGAGTGGAGCTGAGGCCAGGAAGGCGCCAGGAGCATCTTCCAGTCTCGCGCAGCCCGCTCCTTTCTGGACTGGAAGCCTAGCCGCGAGGCAAGTTTGGGCAAGGCTCGCCCATGGCAGAGCAGCCTCACGCCAGCAACTCTGCCAGATCGGGCCTCTGAGCAGAGCTGGAGCTCTGCCGTACTGGAGGCGCACTCGGCTCCGCCAAAGCAGTGAATGCAGCCGCACACAGCAGGGCTGCCTTCTCTTCTCCCGAGGAGGCTCGCTCTCCGCATGCTGTAAACTAGGCTTCCAGGCGGGGTCCCCTGTGCCTCCCACAGGTCTTGGCTCAGGAGCTGCTTCCCTGAGCTGGGGCTGTGGACGGGAGCCCAGACACGCAGGGGCAGGCCCCAACCACCTGCACACGTCTCTGCTGGGGAGGAGAGCACTAGGGAAATGACGTCTGTCAGGCACCTTCTGGGCGCTCACCGAGTCAGCCTCCGCGTGTGTGGGGCTGCAGACCACAGCCAGGGGCCCTGTGAGCCTTGTGCTCTCCGTGCTGTGCTGAGTCTGGGCGGCAAGCAACCGTAAGAATAGACTTTCAGTTGCCTTCACTTTGCCTCTACTAGAGACCTCAAGCTGGAGCGCTTGGCAGTGTGCAACCCACCGGCAACTAAGCCCTCCACAAGAACGCCTGGGGACTATGTGCAAAGGCAAGGCAGGAGTGGAGCTGAGGCCAGGAAGGCGCCAGTAGCATCTCCCAGTCTCGCGCAGCCCGCATCTTTCTGGACTGGAAGCCTAGCCGCGAGGCAAGTCTGGGCAAGGCTCGCCCAGGGCAGAGCAGCCTCACGCCAGCAACTCTTCCAGATCGGGCCTCTGAGCCGAGCTGGAGCTCTGCCGTACTGGAGGCGCACTCGGCTCCGCCAAAGCAGTGATTGCAGCCCCACGCATCTGGGCTGCCTCCTCTTCTCCCAAGGAGGCTCGCTTCCCTCATGCTGTGCACTAGGCTTCCAGGCGGGGGCGCCCCGCGCCTCCTACAGGTCTTGGCTCAGGAGCTGCTTCCCTGAGCTGGGGCTGTGGACGGGAGCCCAGACACGCAGGGGCAGGCCCCAACCACCTGCACACGTCTCTGCTGGGGAGGAGAGCACTAGGGAAATGACGTCTGTCAGGCACCTTCTGGCCGCTCACCGAGTCAGCCTCAGCGTGTGTGGGGCTGCAGACCACAGCCAGAGGCCCTGTGAGCCTTGTGCTCTCCGTGCTGTGCTGAGTCTGGGCGGTCAAGCAACCACTGGAGGAGCCCTGCAGTTGCCCTCCCATTGCCTCTAATAGAGCCCTCACTGCTGGAGCGCTTGGCAGTGTGCAACCCACCGGCAACTAAGCCCTCCACAAGAACGCCTGAGGACTAGGTGCAAAGGCAAGGCAGGAGTGGAGCTGAGGCCAGGAAGGCGCCACTAGCATTTCCCAGTCTCGCGCAGCCCGCTCCTTCCTGGACTGGAAGCCTAGCCGCGAGGCAAGTCTGGGCAAGGCTCGCCCAGGGCAGAGCAGCCTCACGCCAGCGACTCTGCCAGATCGGGCCTCTGAGCAGAGCTGGAGCTCTGCCGTACTGGAGGCGCACTCGGCTCCGCCAAAGCAGTGAATGCAGCCGCACACAGCAGGGCTGCCTTCTCTTCTCCCGAGGAGGCTCGCTTCCCGCATGCTGTAAACTAGGCTTCCAGGCGGGGTCCCCTGCGCCTCCCACAGGTCTTGGCTCAGGAGCTGCTTCCCTGAGCTGGGGCTGTGGACGGGAGCCCAGACACGCAGGGGCAGGCCCCAACCACCTGCACACGTCTCTGCTGGGGAGGAGAGCACTAGGGAAATGACGTCTGTCAGGCACCTTCTGGGCGCTCACCGAGTCAGCCTCCGCGTGTGTGGAGCTGCAGACCACATCCAGAGGCCCTGTGAGCCTTGTGCTCTCCGTGCTGTGCTGAGTCTGGGCAGTCAAGCAACCGTAAGAATAGACTTTCAATTGCCCTCACTTTGCCTCTAGTAGAGACCTCAAGCTGGAGCGCTTGGCAGTGTGCAACCCACCGGCAACTAAGCCCTTCACAAGAACGCCTGGGGACTAGGTGCAAAGGCAAGGCAGGAGTGGAGCTGAGGCCAGGAAGGCGCCAGTAGCATCTCCCAGTCTCGCGCAGCCCGCTCCTTTCTGGACTGGAAGCCTAGCCGCGAGGCAAGTCTGGGCAAGGCTCGCCCAGGGCAGAGCAGCCTCACGCCAGCACTCTGCCAGATCGGGCCTCTGAGCAGAGCTGGAGCTCTGCCGTACTGGAGGCGCACTCAGCTCCGCCAAAGCAGTGAACGCAGCCGCACTCAGCAGGGCTGCCTTCTCTTCTCCAAAGGAGGCTCGCTTCCCAGGTGCTGTAAACTAGGCTTCCAGGCGGGGCCCCCTGCGCCTCCCACAGGTCTTGGCTCAGGAGCTGCTTCCCTGAGCTGGGGCTGTGGACGGGAGCACAGACACGCAGGGGCAGGCCCAAACCACCTGCACACGTCTCTGCTGGGGAGGAGAGCACTAGGGACATGACGTCGGTCAGGCACCTTCTGGGCGCTCACCGAGTCAGCCTCCGCGTGTGTGGGGCTGCAGACCCCAGCCAGGGGCCCTGTGAGCCTTGTGCTCTCCGTGCTGTGCTGAGTCTGGGCGGCAAGCAACCGTAAGAATAGACTTTCAGTTGCCCTCACTTTGCCTCTACTAGAGCCCTCAAGCTGGAGCGCTTGGCAGTGTCCAACCCACCGGCAACTAAGCCCTCCACAAGAACGCCTGGGGACTAGGTGCAAAGGCAAGGCAGGAGTGGAGCTGAGGCCAGGAAGGCGCCAGTAGCATCTCCCAGTCTCGCGCAGCCCGCTTCTTTCTGGACTGGAAGCCTAGCCGCGAGGCAAGTCTGGGCAAGGCTCGCCCAGGGCAGAGCAGCCTCACGCCAGCAACTCTGCCAGATCGGGCCTCTGAGCAGAGCTGGAGCTTTGCCGTACTGGAGGCGCACTCGGCTCCGCCAAAGCAGTGATTGCAGCCCCACGCATCTGGGCTGCCTCCTCTTCTCCCAAGGAGGCTCGCTTCCCTCATGCTGTGCACTAGGCTTCCAGGCGGGGGCGCCCCGCGCCTCCTACAGGTCTTGGCTGAGGAGCTGCTTCCCTGAGCTGGGGCTGTGGACGGGAGCCCAGACACGCAGGGGCAGGCCCCAACCACCTGCACACGTCTCTGCTGGGGAGGAGAGCACTAGGGAAATGACGTCTGTCAGGCACCTTCTGGGCGCTCACCGAGTCAGCCTCAGCGTGTGTGGGGCTGCAGACCACAGCCAGAGGCCCTGTGAGCCTTGTGCTCTCCGTGCTGTGCTGAGTCTGGGCGGTCAAGCAACCGTTGGAGGAGCCCTGCAGTTGCCCTCCCATTGCCTCTAATAGAGCCCTCACTGCTGGAGCGCTTGGCAGTGTGCAACCCCCCGGCAACTAAGCCCTGCACAAGAACGCCTGGGGACTAGGTGCAAAGGCAAGGCAGGAGTGGAGCTGAGGCCAGGAAGGCGCCAGGAGCATCTCCCAGTCTCGCGCAGCCCGCTCCTTTCTGGACTGGAAGCCTAGCCGCGAGGCAAGTTTGGGCAAGGCTCGCCCATGGCAGAGCAGCCTCACGCCAGCAACTCTGCCAGATCGGGCCTCTGAGCAGAGCTGGAGCTCTGCCGTACTGGAGGCGCACTCGGCTCCGCCAAAGCAGTGAATGCAGCCGCACACAGCAGGGCTGCCTTCTCTTCTCCCGAGGAGGCTCGCTAACCGCATGCTGTAAACTAGGCTTCCAGGCGGGGTCCCCTGCGCCTCCCACAGGTCTTGGCTCAGGAGCTGCTTCCCTGAGCTGGGGCTGTGGACGGGAGCCCAGACACGCAGGGGCAGGCCCCAACCACCTGCACACGTCTCTGCTGGGGAGGAGAGCACTAGGGAAATGACGTCTGTCAGGCACCTTCTGGGCGCTCACCGAGTCAGCCTCCGAGTGTGTGGGGCTGCAGACCACAGCCAGAGGCCCTGTGAGCCTTGTGCTCTCCGTGCTGTGCTGAGTCTGGGCAGTCAAGCAACCGTAAGAATAGACTTTCAGTTGCCCTCACTTTGCCTCTACTAGAGACCTCAAGCTGGAGCGCTTGGCAGTGTGCAACCCACCGGCAACTAAGCCCTCCACAAGAACGCCTGGGGACTAGGTGCAAAGGCTAGGCAGAAGTGGAGCTGAGGCCAGGAAGGCGCCAGTAGCATCTCCCAGTCTCGCGCAGCCCGCTCCTTTCTGGACTGGAAGCCTAGCCGCGAGGCAAGTCTGGGCAAGGCTCGCCCAGGGCAGAGCAGCCTCACGCCAGCACTCTGCCAGATCGGGCCTCTGAGCAGAGCTGGAGCTCTGCCGTACTGGAGGCACACTCGACTCCGCCCAAGCAGTTATTGCAGCCCCACGCATCTGGGCTGCCTCCTCTTCTCCCAAAGAGGCTCGCTTACCTCATACTGTGCACTAGGCTTCCAGGCGGGGGCGCCCCGCGTCTCCTACAGGTCTTGGCTGAGGAGCTGCTTCCCTGAGCTGGGGCTGTGGACGGGAGCCCAGACACGCAGGGGCAGGCCCCAACCACCTGCACACGTCTCTGCTGGGGAGGACAGCACTAGGGAAATGACGTCTGTCAGGCACCTTCTGGGCGCTCACCGAGTCAGCCTCCGCGTGTGTGGGGCTGCAGACCACAGCCAGAGGCCCTGTGAGCCTTGTGCTCTCCGTGCTGTGCTGAGTCTGGGCGGTCAAGCAACCGGTGGAGGAGCCCTGCAGTTGCCCTCCCATTGCCTCTAATAGAGCCCTAACTGCTGGAGCGCTTGGCAGTGTGCAACCCACCGGCAACTAAGCCCTCCACAAGAAGGCCTGGGAACTAGGTGCAAAGGCAAGGCAGGAGTGGAGCTGAGGCCAGAAAGGCGCCAGTAGCCTCTCCCAGTCTCGCGCAGCCCGCTCCTTCCTGGACTGGAAGCCTAGCCGCGAGGCAAGTCTGGGCAACGCTCGTCCAGGGCAGAGCAGCCTCACGCCAGCGACTCTGCCAGATCGGGCCTCTGAGCAGAGCTGGAGCTCTGCCGTACTGGAGGCGCACTCGGCTCCGCCAAAGCAGTGAATGCAGCCGCACACAGCAGGGCTGCCTTCTATTCTCCCGAGGAGGCTCGCTCTCCGCATGCTGTAAACTAGGCTTCCAGGCGGGGTCCCCTGTGCCTCCCACAGGTCTTGGCTCAGGAGCTGCTTCCCTGAGCTGGGGCTGTGGACGGGAGCCCAGACACGCAGGGGCAGGCCCCAACCACCTGCACACGTCTCTGCTGGGGAGGAGAGCACTAGGGAAATGACGTCTGTCAGGCACCTTCTGGGCGCTCACCGAGTCAGCCTCCGCGTGTGTGGGGCTGCAGACCACAGCCAGGGGCCCTGTGAGCCTTGTGCTCTACGTGCTGTGCTGAGTCTGGGCGGCAAGCAACCGTAAGAATAGACTTTCAGTTGCCCTCACTTTGCCTCTACTAGAGACCTCAAGCTGGAGCGCTTGGCAGTGTGCAACCCACCGGCAACTAAGCCCTCCACAAGAACGCCTGGGGACTATGTGCAAAGGCAAGGCAGGAGTGGAGCTGAGGCCAGGAAGGCGCCAGTAGCATCTCCCAGTCTCGCGCAGCCCGCATCTTTCTGGACTGGAAGCCTAGCCGCGAGGCAAGTCTGGGCAAGGCTCGCCCAGGGCAGAGCAGCCTCACGTCAGCAATTCTTCCAGATCGGGCCTCTGAGCCGAGCTGGAGCTCTGCCGTACTGGAGGCGCACTCGGCTCCGCCAAAGCAGTGATTGCAGCCCCACGCATCTGGGCTGCCTCCTCTTCTCCCAAGGAGGCTCGCTTCCCTCATGCTGTGCACTAGGCTTCCAGGCGGGGGCGCCCCGCGCCTCCTACAGGTCTTGGCTCAGGAGCTGCTTCCCTGAGCTGGGGCTGTGGACGGGAGCCCAGACACGCAGGGGCAGGCCCCAACCACCTGCACACGTCTCTGCTGGGGAGGAGAGCACTAGGGAAATGACGTCTGTCAGGCACCTTCTGGCCGCTCACCGAGTCAGCCTCAGCGTGTGTGGGGCTGCAGACCACAGCCAGAGGCCCTGTGAGCCTTGTGCTCTCCGTGCTGTGCTGAGTCTGGGCGGTCAAGCAACCACTGGAGGAGCCCTGCAGTTGCCCTCCCATTGCCTCTAATAGAGCCCTCACTGCTGGAGCGCTTGGCAGTGTGCAACCCACCGGCAACTAAGCCCTCCACAAGAACGCCTGAGGACTAGGTGCAAAGGCAAGGCAGGAGTGGAGCTGAGGCCAGGAAGGCGCCACTAGCATTTCCCAGTCTCGCGCAGCCCGCTCCTTCCTGGACTGGAAGCCTAGCCGCGAGGCAAGTCTGGGCAAGGCTCGCCCAGGGCAGAGCAGCCTCACGCCAGCGACTCTGCCAGATCGGGCCTCTGAGCAGAGCTGGAGCTCTGCCGTACTGGAGGCGCACTCGGCTCCGCCAAAGCAGTGAATGCAGCCGCACACAGCAGGGCTGCCTTCTCTTCTCCCGAGGAGGCTCGCTTCCCGCATGCTGTAAACTAGGCTTCCAGGCGGGGTCCCCTGCGCCTCCCACAGGTCTTGGCTCAGGAGCTGCTTCCCTGAGCTGGGGCTGTGGACGGGAGCCCAGACACGCAGGGGCAGGCCCCAACCACCTGCACACGTCTCTGCTGGGGAGGAGAGCACTAGGGAAATGACGTCTGTCAGGCACCTTCTGGGCGCTCACCGAGTCAGCCTCCGCGTGTGTGGAGCTGCAGACCACATCCAGAGGCCCTGTGAGCCTTGTGCTCTCCGTGCTGTGCTGAGTCTGGGCAGTCAAGCAACCGTAAGAATAGACTTTCAATTGCCCTCACTTTGCCTCTAGTAGAGACCTCAAGCTGGAGCGCTTGGCAGTGTGCAACCCACCGGCAACTAAGCCCTTCACAAGAACGCCTGGGGACTAGGTGCAAAGGCAAGGCAGGAGTGGAGCTGAGGCCAGGAAGGCGCCAGTAGCATCTCCCAGTCTCGCGCAGCCCGCTCCTTTCTGGACTGGAAGCCTAGCCGCGAGGCAAGTCTGGGCAAGGCTCGCCCAGGGCAGAGCAGCCTCACGCCAGCACTCTGCCAGATCGGGCCTCTGAGCAGAGCTGGAGCTCTGCCGTACTGGAGGCGCGCTCAGCTCCGCCAAAGCAGTGAACGCAGCCGCACTCAGCAGGGCTGCCTTCTCTTCTCCAAAGGAGGCTCGCTTCCCAGGTGCTGTAAACTAGGCTTCCAGGCGGGGCCCCCTGCGCCTCCCACAGGTCTTGGCTCAGGAGCTGCTTCCCTGAGCTGGGGCTGTGGACGGGAGCACAGACACGCAGGGGCAGGCCCAAACCACCTGCACACGTCTCTGCTGGGGAGGAGAGCACTAGGGACATGACGTCGGTCAGGCACCTTCTGGGCGCTCACCGAGTCAGCCTCCGCGTGTGTGGGGCTGCAGACCCCAGCCAGGGGCCCTGTGAGCCTTGTGCTCTCCGTGCTGTGCTGAGTCTGGGCGGCAAGCAACCGTAAGAATAGACTTTCAGTTGCCCTCACTTTGCCTCTACTAGAGCCCTCAAGCTGGAGCGCTTGGCAGTGTCCAACCCACCGGCAACTAAGCCCTCCACAAGAACGCCTGGGGACTAGGTGCAAAGGCAAGGCAGGAGTGGAGCTGAGGCCAGGAAGGCGCCAGTAGCATCTCCCAGTCTCGCGCAGCCCGCTTCTTTCTGGACTGGAAGCCTAGCCGCGAGGCAAGTCTGGGCAAGGCTCGCCCAGGGCAGAGCAGCCTCACGCCAGCAACTCTGCCAGATCGGGCCTCTGAGCAGAGCTGGAGCTTTGCCGTACTGGAGGCGCACTCGGCTCCGCCAAAGCAGTGATTGCAGCCCCACGCATCTGGGCTGCCTCCTCTTCTCCCAAGGAGGCTCGCTTCCCTCATGCTGTGCACTAGGCTTCCAGGCGGGGGCGCCCCGCGCCTCCTACAGGTCTTGGCTGAGGAGCTGCTTCCCTGAGCTGGGGCTGTGGACGGGAGCCCAGACACGCAGGGGCAGGCCCCAACCACCTGCACACGTCTCTGCTGGGGAGGAGAGCACTAGGGAAATGACGTCTGTCAGGCAACTTCTGGGCGCTAACCGAGTCAGCCTCAGCGTGTGTGGGGCTGCAGACCACAGCCAGAGGCCCTGTGAGCCTTGTGCTCTCCGTGCTGTGCTGAGTCTGGGCGGTCAAGCAACCGTTGGAGGAGCCCTGCAGTTGCCCTCCCATTGCCTTTAATATAGCCCTCACTGCTGGAGCGCTTGGCAGTGTGCAACCCCCCGGCAACTAAGCCCTGCACAAGAACGCCTGGGGACTAGGTGCAAAGGCAAGGCAGGAGTGGAGCTGAGGCCAGGAAGGCGCCAGGAGCATCTTCCAGTCTCGCGCAGCCCGCTCCTTTCTGGACTGGAAGCCTAGCCGCGAGGCAAGTTTGGGCAAGGCTCGCCCATGGCAGAGCAGCCTCACGCCAGCAACTCTGCCAGATCGGGCCTCTGAGCAGAGCTGGAGCTCTGCCGTACTGGAGGCGCACTCGGCTCCGCCAAAGCAGTGAATGCAGCCGCACACAGCAGGGCTGCCTTCTCTTCTCCCGAGGAGGCTCGCTCTCCGCATGCTGTAAACTAGGCTTCCAGGCGGGGTCCCCTGTGCCTCCCACAGGTCTTGGCTCAGGAGCTGCTTCCCTGAGCTGGGGCTGTGGACGGGAGCCCAGACACGCAGGGGCAGGCCCCAACCACCTGCACACGTCTCTGCTGGGGAGGAGAGCACTAGGGAAATGACGTCTGTCAGGCACCTTCTGGGCGCTCACCGAGTCAGCCTCCGCGTGTGTGGGGCTGCAGACCACAGCCAGGGGCCCTGTGAGCCTTGTGCTCTCCGTGCTGTGCTGAGTCTGGGCGGCAAGCAACCGTAAGAATAGACTTTCAGTTGCCTTCACTTTGCCTCTACTAGAGACCTCAAGCTGGAGCGCTTGGCAGTGTGCAACCCACCGGCAACTAAGCCCTCCACAAGAACGCCTGGGGACTATGTGCAAAGGCAAGGCAGGAGTGGAGCTGAGGCCAGGAAGGCGCCAGTAGCATCTCCCAGTCTCGCGCAGCCCGCATCTTTCTGGACTGGAAGCCTAGCCGCGAGGCAAGTCTGGGCAAGGCTCGCCCAGGGCAGAGCAGCCTCACGCCAGCAACTCTTCCAGATCGGGCCTCTGAGCCGAGCTGGAGCTCTGCCGTACTGGAGGCGCACTCGGCTCCGCCAAAGCAGTGATTGCAGCCCCACGCATCTGGGCTGCCTCCTCTTCTCCCAAGGAGGCTCGCTTCCCTCATGCTGTGCACTAGGCTTCCAGGCGGGGGCGCCCCGCGCCTCCTACAGGTCTTGGCTCAGGAGCTGCTTCCCTGAGCTGGGGCTGTGGACGGGAGCCCAGACACGCAGGGGCAGGCCCCAACCACCTGCACACGTCTCTGCTGGGGAGGAGAGCACTAGGGAAATGACGTCTGTCAGGCACCTTCTGGCCGCTCACCGAGTCAGCCTCAGCGTGTGTGGGGCTGCAGACCACAGCCAGAGGCCCTGTGAGCCTTGTGCTCTCCGTGCTGTGCTGAGTCTGGGCGGTCAAGCAACCACTGGAGGAGCCCTGCAGTTGCCCTCCCATTGCCTCTAATAGAGCCCTCACTGCTGGAGCGCTTGGCAGTGTGCAACCCACCGGCAACTAAGCCCTCCACAAGAACGCCTGAGGACTAGGTGCAAAGGCAAGGCAGGAGTGGAGCTGAGGCCAGGAAGGCGCCACTAGCATTTCCCAGTCTCGCGCAGCCCGCTCCTTCCTGGACTGGAAGCCTAGCCGCGAGGCAAGTCTGGGCAAGGCTCGCCCAGGGCAGAGCAGCCTCACGCCAGCGACTCTGCCAGATCGGGCCTCTGAGCAGAGCTGGAGCTCTGCCGTACTGGAGGCGCACTCGGCTCCGCCAAAGCAGTGAATGCAGCCGCACACAGCAGGGCTGCCTTCTCTTCTCCCGAGGAGGCTCGCTTCCCGCATGCTGTAAACTAGGCTTCCAGGCGGGGTCCCCTGCGCCTCCCACAGGTCTTGGCTCAGGAGCTGCTTCCCTGAGCTGGGGCTGTGGACGGGAGCCCAGACACGCAGGGGCAGGCCCCAACCACCTGCACACGTCTCTGCTGGGGAGGAGAGCACTAGGGAAATGACGTCTGTCAGGCACCTTCTGGGCGCTCACCGAGTCAGCCTCCGCGTGTGTGGAGCTGCAGACCACATCCAGAGGCCCTGTGAGCCTTGTGCTCTCCGTGCTGTGCTGAGTCTGGGCAGTCAAGCAACCGTAAGAATAGACTTTCAATTGCCCTCACTTTGCCTCTAGTAGAGACCTCAAGCTGGAGCGCTTGGCAGTGTGCAACCCACCGGCAACTAAGCCCTTCACAAGAACGCCTGGGGACTAGGTGCAAAGGCAAGGCAGGAGTGGAGCTGAGGCCAGGAAGGCGCCAGTAGCATCTCCCAGTCTCGCGCAGCCCGCTCCTTTCTGGACTGGAAGCCTAGCCGCGAGGCAAGTCTGGGCAAGGCTCGCCCAGGGCAGAGCAGCCTCACGCCAGCACTCTGCCAGATCGGGCCTCTGAGCAGAGCTGGAGCTCTGCCGTACTGGAGGCGCACTCAGCTCCGCCAAAGCAGTGAACGCAGCCGCACTCAGCAGGGCTGCCTTCTCTTCTCCAAAGGAGGCTCGCTTCCCAGGTGCTGTAAACTAGGCTTCCAGGCGGGGCCCCCTGCGCCTCCCACAGGTCTTGGCTCAGGAGCTGCTTCCCTGAGCTGGGGCTGTGGACGGGAGCACAGACACGCAGGGGCAGGCCCAAACCACCTGCACACGTCTCTGCTGGGGAGGAGAGCACTAGGGACATGACGTCGGTCAGGCACCTTCTGGGCGCTCACCGAGTCAGCCTCCGCGTGTGTGGGGCTGCAGACCCCAGCCAGGGGCCCTGTGAGCCTTGTGCTCTCCGTGCTGTGCTGAGTCTGGGCGGCAAGCAACCGTAAGAATAGACTTTCAGTTGCCCTCACTTTGCCTCTACTAGAGCCCTCAAGCTGGAGCGCTTGGCAGTGTCCAACCCACCGGCAACTAAGCCCTCCACAAGAACGCCTGGGGACTAGGTGCAAAGGCAAGGCAGGAGTGGAGCTGAGGCCAGGAAGGCGCCAGTAGCATCTCCCAGTCTCGCGCAGCCCGCTTCTTTCTGGACTGGAAGCCTAGCCGCGAGGCAAGTCTGGGCAAGGCTCGCCCAGGGCAGAGCAGCCTCACGCCAGCAACTCTGCCAGATCGGGCCTCTGAGCAGAGCTGGAGCTTTGCCGTACTGGAGGCGCACTCGGCTCCGCCAAAGCAGTGATTGCAGCCCCACGCATCTGGGCTGCCTCCTCTTCTCCCAAGGAGGCTCGCTTCCCTCATGCTGTGCACTAGGCTTCCAGGCGGGGGCGCCCCGCGCCTCCTACAGGTCTTGGCTGAGGAGCTGCTTCCCTGAGCTGGGGCTGTGGACGGGAGCCCAGACACGCAGGGGCAGGCCCCAACCACCTGCACACGTCTCTGCTGGGGAGGAGAGCACTAGGGAAATGACGTCTGTCAGGCACCTTCTGGGCGCTCACCGAGTCAGCCTCAGCGTGTGTGGGGCTGCAGACCACAGCCAGAGGCCCTGTGAGCCTTGTGCTCTCCGTGCTGTGCTGAGTCTGGGCGGTCAAGCAACCGTTGGAGGAGCCCTGCAGTTGCCCTCCCATTGCCTCTAATAGAGCCCTCACTGCTGGAGCGCTTGGCAGTGTGCAACCCCCCGGCAACTAAGCCCTGCACAAGAACGCCTGGGGACTAGGTGCAAAGGCAAGGCAGGAGTGGAGCTGAGGCCAGGAAGGCGCCAGGAGCATCTCCCAGTCTCGCGCAGCCCGCTCCTTTCTGGACTGGAAGCCTAGCCGCGAGGCAAGTTTGGGCAAGGCTCGCCCATGGCAGAGCAGCCTCACGCCAGCAACTCTGCCAGATCGGGCCTCTGAGCAGAGCTGGAGCTCTGCCGTACTGGAGGCGCACTCGGCTCCGCCAAAGCAGTGAATGCAGCCGCACACAGCAGGGCTGCCTTCTCTTCTCCCGAGGAGGCTCGCTCTCCGCATGCTGTAAACTAGGCTTCCAGGCGGGGTCCCCTGCGCCTCCCACAGGTCTTGGCTCAGGAGCTGCTTCCCTGAGCTGGGGCTGTGGACGGGAGCCCAGACACGCAGGGGCAGGCCCCAACCACCTGCACACGTCTCTGCTGGGGAGGAGAGCACTAGGGAAATGACGTCTGTCAGGCACCTTCTGGGCGCTCACCGAGTCAGCCTCCGCGTGTGTGGGGCTGCAGACCACAGCCAGAGGCCCTGTGAGCCTTGTGCTCTCCGTGCTGTGCTGAGTCTGGGCAGTCAAGCAACCGTAAGAATAGACTTTCAGTTGCCCTCACTTTGCCTCTACTAGAGACCTCAAGCTGGAGCGCTTGGCAGTGTGCAACCCACCGGCAACTAAGCCCTCCACAAGAACGCCTGGGGACTAGGTGCAAAGGCTAGGCAGAAGTGGAGCTGAGGCCAGGAAGGCGCCAGTAGCATCTCCCAGTCTCGCGCAGCCCGCTCCTTTCTGGACTGGAAGCCTAGCCGCGAGGCAAGTCTGGGCAAGGCTCGCCCAGGGCAGAGCAGCCTCACGCCAGCACTCTGCCAGATCGGGCCTCTGAGCAGAGCTGGAGCTCTGCCGTACTGGAGGCACACTCGACTCCGCCCAAGCAGTTATTGCAGCCCCACGCATCTGGGCTGCCTCCTCTTCTCCCAAAGAGGCTCGCTTACCTCATACTGTGCACTAGGCTTCCAGGCGGGGGCGCCCCGCGTCTCCTACAGGTCTTGGCTGAGGAGCTGCTTCCCTGAGCTGGGGCTGTGGACGGGAGCCCAGACACGCAGGGGCAGGCCCCAACCACCTGCACACGTCTCTGCTGGGGAGGACAGCACTAGGGAAATGACGTCTGTCAGGCACCTTCTGGGCGCTCACCGAGTCAGCCTCCGCGTGTGTGGGGCTGCAGACCACAGCCAGAGGCCCTGTGAGCCTTGTGCTCTCCGTGCTGTGCTGAGTCTGGGCGGTCAAGCAACCGGTGGAGGAGCCCTGCAGTTGCCCTCCCATTGCCTCTAATAGAGCCCTAACTGCTGGAGCGCTTGGCAGTGTGCAACCCACCGGCAACTAAGCCCTCCACAAGAAGGCCTGGGAACTAGGTGCAAAGGCAAGGCAGGAGTGGAGCTGAGGCCAGAAAGGCGCCAGTAGCCTCTCCCAGTCTCGCGCAGCCCGCTCCTTCCTGGACTGGAAGCCTAGCCGCGAGGCAAGTCTGGGCAACGCTCGTCCAGGGCAGAGCAGCCTCACGCCAGCGACTCTGCCAGATCGGGCCTCTGAGCAGAGCTGGAGCTCTGCCGTACTGGAGGCGCACTCAGCTCCGCCAAAGCAGTGAATGCAGCCGCACAGAGCAGTGCTGCCTTCTCTTCTCCCGAAGAGGCTCGCTTCCCGCATGCTGTAAACTAGGCTTCCAGGCGGGGCCCCCTGCGCCTCCCAAAAGTCTTGGCTCAGGAGCTGCTTCCCTGAGCTGGGGCTGTGAACGGGAGCCCAGACACGCAGGGGTAGGCCCCAACCACCTGCACACGTCTCTGCTGGGGAGGAGAGCACTAGGGAAATGACGTCTGTCAGGCACCTTCTGGGCGCTCACCGAGTCAGCCTCTGCGTGTGTGGGGCTGCAGACCCCAGCCAGGGGCCCTGTGAGCCTTGTGCTCTCCGTGCTGTGCTGAGTCTGGGCGGTCAAGCAACCGTAAGAATAGACTGTCAGTTGCCCTCACTTTGCCTCTACTAGAGCCCTCAAGCTGGAGCGCTTGGCAGTGTCCAACCCACCGGCAACTAAGCCCTCCACAAGAACGCCTGGGGACTATGTGCAAAGGCAAGGCAGGAGTGGAGCTGAGGCCAGGAAGGCGCCAGTAGCATCTCCCAGTCTCGCGCAGCCCGCATCTTTCTGGACTGGAAGCCTAGCCGCGAGGCAAGTCTGGGCAAGGCTCGCCCAGGGCAGAGCAGCCTCACGCCAGCAACTCTTCCAGATCGGCCCTCTGAGCCGAGCTGGAGCTCTGCCGTACTGGAGGGGCACTCGGCTCCGCCAAAGCAGTGATTGCAGCCCCACGCATCTGGGCTGCCTCCTCTTCTCCCAAGGAGGCTCGCTTCCCTCATGCTGTGCACTAGGCTTCCAGGCGGGGGCGCCCCGCGCCTCCTACAGGTCTTGGCTGAGGAGCTGATTCCCTGAGCTGGGGCTGTGGACGGGAGCCCAGACACGCAGGGGCAGGCCCCAACCACCTGCACACGTCTCTGCTGGGGAGGAGAGCACTAGGGAAATGACGTCTGTCAGGCAACTTCTGGGCGCTCACCGAGTCAGCCTCCTCGTGTGTGGGGCTGCAGACCACAGCCAGAGGCCCTGTTAGCCTTGTGCTCTCCGTGCTGTGCTGAGTCTGGGCGGTCAAGCAACCACTGGAGGAGCCCTGCAGTTGCCCTCCCATTGCCTCTAATAGAGCCCTCACTGCTGGAGCGCTTGGCAGTGTGCAACCCACCGGCAACTAAGCCCTCCACAAGAAAGCCTGAGGACTAGGTGCAAAGGCAAGGCAGGAGTGGAGCTGAGGCCAGGAAGGCGCCACTAGCATTTCCCAGTCTCGCGCAGCCCGCTCCTTCCTGGACTGGAAGCCTAGCCGCGAGGCAAGTCTGGGCAAGGCTCGCCCAGGGCAGAGCAGCCTCACGCCAGCGACTCTGCCAGATCGGGCCTCTGAGCAGAGCTGGAGCTCTGCCGTACTGGAGGCGCATTCGGCTCCGCCAAAGCAGTGAATGCAGCCGCCCACAGCAGGGCTGCCTTCTCTTCTCCCAAGGAGGCTCGCTTCCCGCATGCTGTAAACTAGGCTTCCAGGCGGGGTCCCCTGCGCCTCCCACAGGTCTTGGCTCAGGAGCTGCTTCCCTGAGCTGGGGCTGTGGTAGGGAGCCCAGACACGCAGGGGCAGGCCCCAACCACCTGCACACGTCTCTGCTGGGGAGGAGAGCACTAGGGAAATGACGTCTGTCAGGCACCTTCTGGGCGCTCACCGAGTCAGCCTCCGCGTGTGTGGAGCTGCAGACCATAGCCAGAGGCCCTGTGAGCCTTGTGCTCTCCGTGCTCTTCTGAGTCTGGGCAGTCAAACAACCGTAAGAATAGACTATCAGTTGCCCTCACTTTGCCTCTACTAGAGACCTCAAGCTGGAGCGCTTGGCAGTGTGCAACCCACCGGCAACTAAGCCCTTCACAAGAACGCCTGGGGACTAGGTGCAAAGGCAAGGCAGGAGTGGAGCTGAGGCCAGGAAGGCGCCAGTAGCATCTCCCAGTCTCGCGCAGCCCGCTCCTTTCTGGACTGGAAGCCTAGCCGCGAGGCAAGTCTGGGCAAGGCTCGCCCAGGGCAGAGCAGCCTCACGCCAGCACTCTGCCAGATCGGGCCTCTGAGCAGAGCTGGAGCTCTGCCGTACTGGAGGCGCACTCAGCTCCGCCAAAGCAGTGAACGCAGCCGCACTTAGCAGGGCTGCCTTCTCTTCTCCAAAGGAGGCTCGCTTCCTAGGTGCTGTAAACTAGGCTTCCAGGCGGGGCCCCCTGCGCCTCCCACAGGTCTTGGCTCAGGAGCTGCTTCCCTGAGCTGGGGCTGTGGACGGGAACCCAGACACGCAGGGGCAGGCCCAAAAAACCTGCACACGTCTCTGCTGGGGAGGAGAGCACTAGGGAAATGACGTCGGTCAGGCACCTTCTGGGCGCTCACCGAGTCAGCCTCCGCGTGTGTGGGGCTGCAGACCCCAGCCAGGGGCCCTGTGAGCCTTGTGCTCTCCGTGCTGTGCTGAGTCTGGGCGGCAAGCAACCGTAAGAATAGACTTTCAGTTGCCCTAACTTTGCCTCTACTAGAGCCCTCAAGCTGGAGCGCTTGGCAGTGTCCAACCCACCGGCAACTAAGCCCTCCACAAGAACGCCTGGGGACTAGGTGCAAAGGCAAGGCAGGAGTGGAGCTGAGGCCAGAAAGGCGCCAGTAGCCTCTCCCAGTCTCGCGCAGCCCGCTCCTTCCTGGACTGGAAGCCTAGCCGCGAGGCAAGTCTGGGCAACGCTCGTCCAGGGCAGAGCAGCCTCACGCCAGCGACTCTGCCAGATCGGGCCTCTGAGCAGAGCTGGAGCTCTGCCGTACTGGAGGCGCACTCAGCTCCGCCAAAGCAGTGAATGCAGCCGCACACAGCAGTGCTGCCTTCTCTTCTCCCGAAGAGGCTCGCTTCCCGCATGCTGTAAACTAGGCTTCCAGGCGGGGCCCCCTGCGCCTCCCAAAAGTCTTGGCTCAGGAGCTGCTTCCCTGAGCTGGGGCTGTGAACGGGAGCCCAGACACGCAGGCGTAGGCCCCAACCACCTGCACACGTCTCTGCTGGGGAGGAGAGCACTAGGGAAATGACGTCTGTCAGGCACCTTCTGGGCGCTCACCGAGTCAGCCTCTGCGTGTGTGGGGCTGCAGACCCCAGCCAGGGGCCCTGTGAGCCTTGTGCTCTCCGTGCTGTGCTGAGTCTGGGCGGTCAAGCAACCGTAAGAATAGACTGTCAGTTGCCCTCACTTTGCCTCTACTAGAGCCCTCAAGCTGGAGCGCTTGGCAGTGTCCAACCCACCGGCAACTAAGCCCTCCACAAAAACGCCTGGGGACTATGTGCAAAGGCAAGGCAGGAGTGGAGCTGAGGCCAGGAAGGCGCCAGTAGCATCTCCCAGTCTCGCGCAGCCCGCTTCTTTCTGGACTGGAAGCCTAGCCGCGAGGCAAGTCTGGGCAAGGCTCGCCCAGGGCAGAGCAGCCTCACGCCAGCAACTCTGCCAGATCGGGCCTCTGAGCCGAGCTGGAGCTTTGCCGTACTGGAGGCGCACTCGGCTCCGCCAAAGCAGTGATTGCAGCCCCACGCATCTGGGCTGCCTCCTCTTCTCCCAAGGAGGCTCGCTTCCCTCATGCTGTGCACTAGGCTTCCAGGCGGGGGCGCCCCGCGACTCCTACAGGTCTTGGCTGAGGAGCTGCTTCCCTAAGCTGGGGCTGTGGACGGGAGCCCAGACACGCAGGGGCAGGCCTCAACCACCTGCACACGTCTCTCCTGGGAAGGAGAGCACTAGGGAAATGACGTCTGTCAGGCACCTTCTCGGCGCTCACCGAGTCAGCCTCCGCGTGTGTGGAGCTGCAGACCACAGCCAGAGGCCCTGTGAGCCTTGTGCTCTCCGTGCTGTGCTGAGTCTGGGCGGTCAAGCAACCGCTGGAGGAGCCCTGCAGTTGCCCTCCCATTGCCTCTAATAGAGCCCTCACTGCTGGAGCGCTTGGCAGTGTGCAACACACCGGCAACTAAGCCCTCCACAAGAACGCCTGGGGACTAGGTGCAAAGGCAAGGCAGGAGTGGAGCTGAGGCCAGGAAGGCGCCAGAAGCTTCTCCCAGTCTCGCGCAGCCCGCTCCTTCCTGGACTGGAAGCATAGCCGCGAGGCAAGTCTGGGCAAGGCTCGCCCAGGGCAGAGCAGCCTCACGCCAGCACTCTGCCAGATCGGGCCTCTGAGCAGAGCTGGAACTCTGCCATACTGGAGGCGCACTCGGCTCCGCCAAAGCAGTGAATGCAGCAGCACACAGCAGGGCTGTCTTCTCTTCTCCCAAGGAGGCTCGCTTCCCGCATGCTGTAAACTAGGCTTCCAGGCGGGGCCCCCTGCGCCTCCCACAGGTCTTGGCTCAGGAGCTGCTTCCCTGAGCTGGGGCTGTGGACGGGAGCCCAGACACGCAGGGGCAGGCCCCAACCACCTGCACACGTCTCTGCTGGGGAGGAGAGCACTAGGGAAATGACGTCTGTCAGGCACCTTCTGGGCGCTCACCGAGTCAGCCTCCGCGTGTGTGGGGCTGCAGACCCCAGCCAGGGGCCCTGTGAGCCTTGTGCTCTCCGTGCTGTGCTGAGTCTGGGCGGTCAAGCAACCGTAAGAATAAACTTCCAGTTGCCCTCACTTTGCCACTAATAGAGCCCTCAAGCTGGAGCGCTTGGCAGTGTGCAACCCACTGGCAACTAAGCCCTCCAAAAGAACGCCTGGGGACTAGGTGCAAAGGCAAGGCAGGAGTGGAGCTGAGGCCAGGAAGGCGCCAGTAGCCTCTCCCAGTCTCGCGCAGCCCGCTTCTTTCTGGACTGGAAGCCTAGCCGCGCGGCAAGTCTGGGCAAGGCTCGCCCAGGGCAGAGCAGCCACACGCCAGCAACTCTGCGAGATCGGGCCTCTGAGCAGAGCTGGAGCTCTGCCGTACTGGAGGCTCACTAGGCTCCGCCAAAGCAGTGAATGCAGCCGCACACAGCAGGGCTGCCTTCTCTTCTCCGAGTAGGCTCGCTTCCCGCATGCTATAAACTAGGCTTCCAGGCGGGGCCCCCTGCGCGTCCCAAAGGTCTTGGCTCAGGAGCTGCTTCCCTGAGCTGGGGCTGTGGACGGGAGCCCAGACACGCAGGGGCAGGCCCAAACCACCTGCACACGTCTCTGCTGGGGAGGAGAGCACTAGGGAAATGACGTCTGTCAGGCACCTTCTGGGCGCTCACCGAGTCAGCCTCAGCGTGTGTGGGGCTGCAGACCACAGGCAGAGACCCTGTGAGCCTTGTGCTCTCCGTGCTGTGCTGAGTCTGGGCGGTCAAGCAACCGTAAGAATAGACTTTCAGTTGCCCTCACTTTGCCTCTACTAGAGCCCTCAAGCTGGAGCGCTTGGCAGTGTGCAACCCACTGGCAACTAAGCCCTCCACAAGAACGCCTGGGGACTAGGTGCAAAGGCAAGGCAGGAGTGGAGCTGAGGCCAGGAAGGCGCCAGTAGCATCTCCCAGTCTCGCGCAGCCCGCTCCTTTCTGGACTGGAAGCCTAGCCGCGAGGCAAGTCTGGGCAAGGCTCGCCCAGGGCAGAGCAGCCTCACGCCAGCACTCTGCCAGATCGGGCCTCTGAGCAGAGCTGGAGCTCTGCCGTCCTGGATGCGCACTCGGCTCCGCCCAAGCAGTGATTGCAGCCCCACGCATCTGGGCTGCCTCCTCTTCTCCCAAGGAGGCTCGCTTCCCTCATGCTGTGCACTAGGCTTCCAGGCGGGGGCGCCCCGCGCCTCCTACAGGTTTTGGCTGAGGAGCTGCTTCCCTGAGCTGGGGCTGTGGACGGGAGCCCAGACACGCAGGGGCAGGCCCCAACCACCTGCACACGTCTCTGCTGGGGAGGAGAGCACTAGGGAAATGACGTCTGTCAGGCAACTTCTGGGCGCTCACCGAGTCAGCCTCAGCGTGTGTGGGGCTGCAGACCACAGCCAGAGGCCCTGTGAGCCTTGTGCTCTCCATGCTGTGCTGAGTCTGGGCGGTCAAGCAACCGTTGGAGGAGCCCTGCAGTTGCCCTCCCATTGCCTCTAATAGAGCCCTCACTGCTGGAGCGCTTGGCAGTGTGCAACCCCCCGGCAACTAAGCCCTGCACAAGAACGCCTGGGGACTAGGTGCAAAGGCAAGGCAGGAGTGGAGCTGAGGCCAGGAAGGCGCCAGGAGCATCTCCCAGTCTCGCGCAGCCCGCTCCTTTCTGGACTGGAAGCCTAGCCGCGAGGCAAGTTTGGGCAAGGCTCGCCCATGGCAGAGCAGCCTCACGCCAGCAACTCTGCCAGATCGGGCCTCTGAGCAGAGCTGGAGCTCTGCCGTACTGGAGGCGCACTCGGCTCCGCCAGAGCAGTGAATGCAGCCGCACACAGCAGGGCTGCCTTCTCTTCTCCCGAGGAGGCTCGCTCTCCGCATGCTGTAAACTAGGCTTCCAGGCGGGGTCCCCTGCGCCTCCCACAGGTCTTGACTCAGGAGCTGCTTCCCTGAGCTGGGGCTGTGGACGGGAGCCCAGACACGCAGGGGCAGGCCCCAACCACCTGCACACGTCTCTGCTGGGGAGGAGAGCACTAGGGAAATGACGTCTGTCAGGCACCTTCTGGGCGCTCACCGAGTCAGCCTCCGCGTGTATGGGGCTGCAGACCACATCCAGAGGCCCTGTGAGCCTTGTGCTCTCCGTGCTGTGCTGAGTCTGGGCAGTCAAGCAACCGTAAGAATAGACTTTCAGTTGCCCTCACTTTGCCTCTACTAGAGCCCTCAAGCTGGAGCGCTTGGCAGTGTGCAACCCACCGGCAACTAAGCCCTCCACAAGAACGCCTCGGGACTATGTGCAAAGGCAAGGCAGGAGTGGAGCTGAGGCCAGGAAGGCGCCAGTAGCATCTCCCAGTCTCGCGC